>NW_007726428.1:403439-449176 GCF_000696425.1 Galeopterus variegatus
CCCCCGTGGGGCCGTCTCCCCCATCCCCCACACTCCAGACACTTCCCATGGGGCCGCCCATGTGCTGATCCCTTGCGATGACTCACCAGCCTTTGAGCGGCTCCTTTTTTCAGTTGTTGTGGCTCCACACTCCTATATGAGTCTGTGGGAACCCTGCCAGTGGTCTTGCTGGCCTGGGGTCCACCAAGGCCCTCTTTTCCCCTGCAGTCTCCAAGTAACTTCACACAAAAGGCACAGCTGCGGCTTTTGCCAGCTCCTGCTCCGTGCGCTCACTGGGGTCAGTTTTGAAGCAGCTGGGGCTTGAAACAGTCGGTCGGAGTGGTTCTTTCTTTCTCTCATCGTGGCTTCTCTTTCCTTCATGTACTCCGTAGGTCTCTCCTCCTCTTCCCTTGAGCTCTATCGGCTCCAGCTTGGCATTTGTTGCTTTTTTAATAGTTGTAAATTGGTTGATTGTGGGAGAGAGTGACTCCACATGCCTATTTTGCTTAGCACTATTTCCTCAGAGCTTAGCAGAGGACCCATTTAGGAAAAGTAGGCAGTCGATAAATATTCCTTGTATGATTGAGGAAAGTGCTACTCGTGAGCTGTCCTTCCAAAGCAACAAGCTTGCATTGGACCATGTGGAGACGCTATACCTTAACCCAAAGTAAATATTTTGGGCAGCAGCAGGCTGCAGATTACTGGGAGGAAGAGCTTAAGGACAGATGGTCCCTCAAGTTAAAACCCTCTAAGAGGCTGCCTTCTCTATATTCAGCACATACCTGCAATATGTCATGGATTGGGAAAACTGAAAGAAAAGACCATGAAGGTAAATGCTTGCAATAATTGTCTGGGCTTCCTTTATGAGTAGAATTTGGGCTCTCATCTGGGCTCACTAAGGATGCAGATCCTCTATGGAAGTGGCAGTGAACCTAGGGAGACACCAGATGACCACTGGACCAAAGGAAGACTCAGCTTCAACTACTAGCCAGAGAAAAAGCTGCAGAAAAATGTTTGGGCAAAACCAGAATGAGCATTTGCTCATAGGAACAAATACATCTTCACTGCTGTACAGAGAAAATGTGCTAAGTACTATTTTCTCATGGTCAAAATATGTTGGAAGCAGTCCTTCAAATTAATACTGTCCTAAAAGCAGTAGTGAGCGATACCTTACAGGTCATGGTAATTTCCTTAACTTTGACTTTAGTCTTTTTTGCAGTAAATAACTTAGAAAAGGGAGGGGACAACGATGTTTTGGTTTTGGTTTTTCATTCAGTAGGATCCTAGTAGGATTCTCCATCATCCTTTACCTTTAACCACCCCAAACAATATATCACTATGCACAAAAAGTTTTCAGTAGAGTTTGCTCTGGTACCTCTATCGTTGAAGAGAATTTGGTGATTGCTGCAAAGCTCTTTCACGAGCTACAATGTCCTGTCCTCTGCCTCTACCACCTCCAAAACTAGCCTGAGTTATTTTGTAGAAGGTCCTTCAATTTAAGTTGTGTAATGTTTTCTCAAGAGTAGATTGAGTTATGCATTTGTAGTAAAAATACCTCAGAAATGGCATGCTCCTCTCAGTCCATCAAATTGGGGGTCTATGATGACAATATGTCATATTACTGGTAATATTAACCTTAAGCAATGACAAGCTATTATACCCTTTGTAATTAATAAATATCTTGGGGGGCTGGCCCGGTGGCGCACTGCTACAGTGCGCCGCTTGGGAAGCGCGGCGGCACTCCCGCCGAGGGTTCGGATCCCACATACAGACCGGCCGCTCACTGGCTGAGCGAGGTGCGGGAGCAACACCCAGGGTTGCGATCCCGTTGCCGGTCCCGGTCCGGTACGGGCGCGACACTGAGGGTTGCGATCAGTTGCCGGTCACGACAAAAGACAAAAAGGAAAAAATAAATAAATAAAAAAATAAATAAATATCTTGGGGGAGTTTCTTTGGAACTATACAAATACTTTATTTCTCCTTAAACTTGTACCCACTAATTTTAGAAATCATTGGTGGATCTTGCCTGCAATAATTATTACTATATTATTCTAATAGCAATTTTCTATTTCCCTCATTCTTTCTACACTTGCTAGTTGGAATTTTCTGTAAGAAGATCTGTCCCTTCTCCATTGATTTATTTATTCAACTATTTAGTGAATAAATAAAATTCATTGTTATCATCATGAATATTTATTTTATTCTATGGATTGTAATTCAATATTTACTTTCTTGCTCAAATGGTTGCAGTTTTAGCTACTGGGAGATCTTTCATGCCCTTTGATATGCCTCCATCCCTTTTTTTGAGCCATTCCCAACTTTCCAGTACCATGAGATACTACAGACTCATCTTATATTTTCTCTACCCTAGCCCTGGAATCATAAATTTTTCCAAGGAGCCCTAGTTCCTTTTATTGGAGAATGGTATGTAGAACCAAGACCTGGGTACTAGGCATGCCCATCACTACCAGAGTGTCACTGCATCTAAGCCTTCCCAGAAGACAGGGCTAGGAAATATTTCCCCATGCATCCATGCATACATGTACACCTATATTTATTTCTATATTATTCTGTATATTTATTTACATATTATCTATGTGGGTATACATTGCAAAAAGCTGTGACTTTACACTAGTAGCTTCAACTGCAACCCCCAAATCTCAAGGTTTATTCTAGCCTTCCCTTCTTTCCTTATTTTTAACTTCTTTCTCTGACAGTGGCTCCTCTTTATCTACAGTGTACTTACCTCTTTGTTCAACCCCCGTATAAACATATAAAGTAGTGACCAAATTGCTAACCTATGCCCTATGGGAACCCACCCCTGTATCTTGACTCTGCTTCACCTGTGCAAGACTCTCTCTCAGTCAGACTTTCTCCATGTGGTGGCCCCGTATCTCCAAGCTTACATTTTTCCCTCCTAATAGCCCTTGAAGAAAGAGTGCTTCTTTTCTCTTTCCCAGAAGTTCCAGGAAAAGTTATAAGGTGAATTCTTATTGGACTGGCTGAGTTCTATGCTCATCCCTGATCCATTTACTGTGGCCAGAGGAATGGAATGACCTGACTGGTTATACCTGTGGCACATGCCCACTCCTGAGCTTGGGAAGTGGTGACTGCCCACCCAAACCATGGAGAGCAGTACAGAGGGATGGTTATCCAGAGGAAAATTTAGTCCTATTATCAGTAGAAGGGAAATGACTCTATGCAGGTTCAACCGCAGATGTCCATGGCACAGTCATGTGGGGCAGCAGTGCAGCAATCCCAGCCGCGAGTGCAGCCACATTGCAGCGTCGGGGGTGGGGATGAGAGACGTACAGGTAATACTGGACAGATGCAACTACCACAAGAAAGGGGTTTTAAAAATATGAGTATAGTTCATATAAAAGGGAATATTGCTTCAATTTAGCAAGAATTATTGTTAGGCTTGTTAGCTTGACCTAATCTAAGAGGAAATAAAGAGATCCTTGATAACTTGAATGCTTTTCATCAAAATTCATGCAGAAGCTCTATGACATGCCCTCTAGACTCTCTTTAGATTCTACAGGTCACTCTGCCCAAGATTTGGGCAGCTGCCACCTTGTGGCCAGGACAACCCTAAGGAGGAGGAGGGGCCAGTTGGGCCTTTCTGAGTTGCTGCCAGCAGATGTCCAAGATCACACTTCTCTTTTACTAATTAAATGACTATAGTTAAAGCTTTTATATAGTAGAAAAATGTAGAAATTCAATCCGTTCTTGCAAGATTTGAAAGCCATAGGAAACTTTTATGTAAGATGTAGAGGGTTTTTTTTTGTTGTTGTTTGTTTTAATAAGTAGAGTTAACAAATGCTGTTTAGCCTTGGGCTGTGAACTTATTCTAAATCTTTCCTTCAGACCAAACTCCTATTGGATTTTTACTTGCTCTGGTCTGCAACTCTAAAAAGAAAGCAGCTGTATCCATAGTTAACCACCTGTCCTGAGTTTGAGAGAGTTCCAGAGACAAATCTGGGGTCTCTATTAGCCTCATTCTAGGCAGGAGTAATATTTTCCTTGGCATGCTTGGTAAATTTGCTACTGAATATGACTCTTTCTTTCCCTGCCTTCTGTCTAATTAATAATTCATTTATATAGAAAGCTATCTCTTTAAACATTGCATTGCATTAATCTTAGCAATCTGCTAAATATCGTTATTTTAATGAAACTTTGTAACTCCCCACCTCATTTAAAAATCATCTGTATCTTTAAAGGGTCTTGCGCCTTTTTCTCTTCTGAGATGTTAGAATGTACAATAGAATACAACAGTTTTTATGCAGCTACCCAGTGGTTTAATCACAACACAAAACAACATTGGTAATCTGAACAATCTACATGGTTGACAACCCATTGAAATAACTATTGATTAACAACATAATTGTCAGTTATAAGTTGCCAACATTAAAATAGGCAATTGTTACTTCTATGAGGCTTTTGTGCTTCTTTCCCCCAACCCCTTCACAGGGTGTGAATATAGCGCAGGAGCCTGGGTTAAAAAGTTTAAACTGGTGACCAAGTTAATTGTTGTTTTAATCATTGGATCATATTTCTTAGAGCTCCTTCTGAAGTGAGAACAGTGGTGCCAGTCACAAAATTCCACTCCAGGCTTGGCAGGCCAACCTTGCCTTGCTTCTGAAATCAAACGCAATGCCAGGTGTATATTCTCTTTAATCAGGGGCTATTGTAGACAGAGTGTGACATGTGAGTTATTTCCTATTCTGTTCGATCAAGATCATGTCAAAGAAAACCCAGCCTCTGTATGAAGGCAGAGTCTACTTTTGCTAGAGTAGCTGAAAAGAATTTAACCCAGTATTGTCAGGATAATGGCCTTGGTGTCTTCTCTCTACACTATTTCAACATAGAGACTACCTGCCTCCCTGCCACCCGCATCCCCCCAAGCCTCTGTGGTGAGTAGGCAACAAGGGCAGAAGGAAAAGAATCAGGATTTGGTGGGGGAAGGTCACAGTGAAAGTCAAAACTGCCACAACCACCCTTTGTGTTAGTCTTCTCTCTCTCACATGGCAGAAGACTGTCAAGGTGGAACCAGTTTCCTGGTCATGCAGGAACACCTTCAGGCAGAACTACCTAAAGGTAGGACTCCAGCTTTTACTTGGGTGCAAAACACTTCATGATGCAAAATCGTGTTCCACTAGGCAAGACCTGGAGCTAGCTAAAACAGGAATTATGACATAAATACAACCAGTTCTTTTGCGTTAGACCAATTGATCTGCATCATCAGTGGTACTTCTCCATTTGAAGACAAAGTTTGACTTGGAACTTGCAACAAATATCCACCTCCTTCCTTGGGAGGCATTGTGATGGAGTGGAGAGAAAACAGGCTTTTGAACCTAACCCTGGGAATTGGAATAGCAGTGCTGTGAGTTAAGTTAGAGAGTTGTTAGGTTTCTTTCTTGGGTCTTTAATTTCTTACCTCTAAAATGATGAGAGTAATTCCACCTTGCAGTGTTGTTTAGAGCTTTCACATGTAAAGTGACTGGTGCATTGTTGGTGTTTACAAGTGGCTGGTCATTATTAATTTAAAGAGATAGCAACAAAGACACTTTTATTGACTTAAAAATATATTTAAGTTAGTGGGGTAGTTTTGCTTCTTTGATCTTAATAAAAGGGAATTTAAATTAAAAGAAAAATTTTAAAGTCATCAATTAGTGTTTCCATTTTAAAACTCACTTTTTAAATTCAGTAGGCTATTATTGTTATTACTACATATAATATCAACTCCTGAATCCATCTTTTATGTGCAACTAGGTAGGCGCTTTTTATGAGTGAACAAGTTTTGCAAATAGACTATGACATGTACAGGTGGCATTTAATAATAGTATAGCAAATATCCTCTGTCTTGCCCCCCATGGTTACATCATTTGACTGAATGTGTTTTAGTCAGCATTCCAAAGAAAGCAAGAACTCTCTATTATCCTAATTGAAACGATCATATCATACGTGGAGAAGATATAACTCTGCTATTTATGCTCGTTGGCTTAGAGTGGGTGGGAGGGCAAAGAATAAGGTGCCAAAGAATAAGGTTTAGGTGCCAAAGAATAAGATTTCCAATTATTTGATGTTTTGTATATTTTCCTTCCCTAAATACTCCCCTAAGCCAATCCATTGTGTGCTTGTCACGTCTACTTCAGTGCGTGTAGACATCTGCATGCTTCCCCAGCTGTGTGGGAGACGCACTTCACCTTGTGGCTTGGCCCTGCAAAAGCTATGTTTGCTGCATGGAAGAACAGTTGACTTTGCTGATAGGGAACGTCTCATTGCACCTCTTTTCCATGCCATCTGTCTGACCTGGACCCATTCCAAACACTATGGCTTTGCTGGCAGAACGGTCTTCCTGCTACAGAAGTTTTGTAATCTGCTAATTGACAGGGTAAGGAAAATTTATATTTGGGTTACAGCTGAAAAGTTGGATGTTTCTCTGATGGGGCTTTAAATACTGACATATGCTGCATTGGTTTTTGATTTTAGGCATCCCCGTTTGTGCATGATCACGCTCTCCCTTGTGTTCTCTGCCTCATTGAGAATATGGCAGCCTTTGGAGAAGAACACCAATATGATCTACCAGGGAATTATCCTCTACTTAGTTTACTCATTAAGCAATGATTTTATTATTATTATTATCTCTTTGTACTACAAGACAGATGGCAAAGAAGGACTTTGCTTTATTGAACAAGATGCAGTATTGGGCATGGCAGACTTTCCTGAATGGTTAATATCTTCAATAGTCATTCTGTCTAACAAGCATCCTTGCTTTTGTGCAGGGCCTAGTCCTATACTCCACTCTTAATTTAAGTGCAAAGCTATTGTCAGTTCTTTTTTTTCTACATGTGGGCTGAGGGCAGAAGAACCCTAGAGAAGGAAGTATCATTAAAATCATGCTGTTTAAGTTGACATTTGTGGTCGCCCTCATCTTGAAATTGGGCTTTAAAACTCAGTGTGAGCAACTCCCACTTGAGTATGGTCATGCTTATTAACTCAGACCCACATCCCTAAAGCGGGGTCTTCTCTGCACAGAAGCTACATGCACATGTTGCAGGTAGTGCACGAGTGTGCTGTGATATCGTGCCTCTGGACTCCACGCACCCATCTCTCAGTTGCAGCCTGCTCAGCCTGCACTTGAATGACGATTGGCAGAAGGAAAGATGAGAATGAAAGAGGATTTCTTCCATACCTTTGAAAACTTCAAAGAAGTTGTTCCCAATCTGGTTGTGATGATCCATGTCTCAGTGCAAAGCACACATAAATATCTGAAATCTGCACACTGATCGGAAATAGTTTTTGGGAAGTCAGATTTAATCCCATGAGCCAAATGATCGCTACCAACAGCGATCAGGGAAAACCAAAGTCCACAGCAAATTTTAATTTGGCAAATGCATAAAATGTTCAAAAGAGCAGAGGTCTCATTTACATTCCTCCCTCTTATATGGGATTTTCTTCTATATTAGTAATTAAAGGGTGCAGCTATAGAGCGCAACTATATCACATAATAGCCATCGGGGACACACTAACAACGTCCTTGAAGTAACGCACACTAGGGTGTTTATGGTTCAGTGTCACATAGACTCTCTTTGATCTAAATTAGGATTCATTGGCAAACTCACAATAGGCTCCACATGTACCCCTCTCAACTGCTTTCTTTTAATCATGGAAATTAGAGAAGAAAAATACCCATTAAGTCACTTAGTCCATTTCCCTGCCAGGGTGAAATTGTTGCCTGTGACACATGGGTAGTCCTTGGTCCAGCTTAAATGTAAATGTCTCAGGGGATATGCAGACTCCTGATTTTATAATTTTCTTCTTTCCCTTAAAATTCAGAGAGGAAAAATACAAAACAGAGGAAACGTATTCCTCTCCTCTTTATGGGTTGGAGGTATGGTTGTGGGGTGGGCAGATGTGCTCATCTGGTGTCATCTTTCTGAAGAGCACACGTCTTGCTGTGACACTTCCATTACTCATAAGGTAGGCAGATAAAATCATCCCTGGTCCCCAACATGTGTTACTCTTCAGCTCAACGGAACTATCCAGATTCCTGTAAACTTCAGCAAGCAAGCACTCCAGGTTTGGTGAGGGAGGATGAGGCCCAGGAGAGGAGAACCTATTTTAGGTTCCTGCATGGATGAGTTAAAAGCTGCACAGCCCCTCCTGGTTGGAGTGTGAAGTCACTGATGAAGTGTGAGCTCATGATTGGATCACTGCCTATCTAATTTTGGTGAGTAGCCAGTTGAGGTATTTTTATACTTTGAACATTTGGCATCTGGAAGATGAGAAATGTATGTTGTTGCATAGTGAATTCCCTCCCTGACTCATGCTCAGCAACAGAAGGAAGACTGTCACTCAGCATCTGCCCACATCTCCAGCTATTGAGGTCAGGTCTACAGGAGAGTCGCAGACACTCACTGCCTGTTTCTCCAGTGGGATCTCCACTAGAGAACACAGCAGTGGCTAAGGTGAGACTTCAAAAAGGACATACTAACCTGTTAGGAAATTTGTATTTTGGGTGTGTTTTAGAGG
This sequence comes from Galeopterus variegatus, assembly GCF_000696425.1. Lineage (NCBI taxonomy): Eukaryota > Metazoa > Chordata > Mammalia > Dermoptera > Cynocephalidae > Galeopterus > Galeopterus variegatus. The sequence goes on from NW_007726428.1 coordinate 411,954, forward strand.
CTTTCTTTTAGTCTGCTAAAGTCACCAATGAGATTGCACTAGCTTAGGAAAATCTGATAAGTGAACATTTCAAGTTCTGCTCCAGATGTGTTAGAGTGCGATTATTCACATTATAAGATAGAGGTTTTCCCTTCACTGCGGGTTTCATTAAACAGCTGGCTTCCCTCATGCATTTGAAGGGGCATCAGTTTTGAGGAGGATACTCATCATATAAAGCAGGTTTCTATTAGAGAAAAAAAGTTTTTCTTTCAGCATATTGGAACACCGTAGCTAATAGCACTGTGCATCCATAGAGATACTTCTCAAGGCTTTTATAATGTATAATGTATTCCTGAGATCACTCTTACTTTAAAAGTCCCTGGGTGGGAATAGATAATGGGCTTTTGAATGGACAAAAAGAAAAAAAAAATCAAAATCAGTTACTACTTGATGGTCTAGAATGAGAATCTGCTGAATGTGATTTTAATATTGGATCCTGTACTTTGCTGATGAAATTCTCCATTTTTAAAGCAGATGTGCCAGAGACTTCTTATTCTTCCAATAACCATTGTCCCTGATTTTTAGTGCCTGCATTTCCCACCTACTGGTTGGCCCCATAACTGTATTTTGGCCAATTAGATGCAGGAGAGTGGCATGGAACACTCCTGTGGTGTGTCTTTAAGGTGCCCTGTCCTTCCCACTTCCTTCCCTGTGCTGTCAGCCTGGAAACAGACATAGTTGCTGGAGCTCCAGCTTCCATCTGAGATCACAGTGATGAAGATCACATCCTATAAGTGACTGGAAGGTGTCTGACTCCCGGGTAATTTCATGGAGCTTCTGGACTAACCCTAGAGAACCTTCTCTGGACTTATTTTTACCTGAAAGAATAAGGCCTAGTGTGTTGAAGTCACTGTTTTCTGAGGGTTCCTGTCACGAAACCTAATCCTAATTTCTGTCACCAATCCTAATCTAATGGTAGATACTTAACATCATGTTAAAGTCTAAATATTTCAGTTTCAGTTGATAATCAATGCTACCTTACATTTATTCCTCTGAACATGATCTTGAAATGTTTGGAGATACAGGTGCATGAAAGAACCCCAAATTTACAGATTCTCAAATATACGATTAGCTAAAATAACAGGATGGACATTGGGAAAAGAAGGTGTTGTTCAGTTTCTTGTATCCATTCTGTTTACAACATGTAGGAATGTGCACTCTCATTCTACAAAGGGTTTAATGAGAACCTAGGCAAAAAATAGCTGTTAGTATAAATAAAAATAGGGTGAGGATCAGGAAAATAACATGGGTCAGGACCCAGAAAAGGTAAAAATGGACAGAGGCACAGATCAATGAGATCCATGGTGTGCATACATGGAATCAATTGTGGTATGGGAAGAAATACATGTTTGATAGTTTGGATGTGTTGTCCCCCCAAAACTCATGTGGAAATTTAATCTCCAATGTGGTAGTGTTGGAAACTGATTGAGTCATGGGGGTGGATCCCTCATGAATGGATTAATGCTCTCCCTGGGGGAGGGGGGATTAATGAGTGAGTTCTGGCTCTATTAGTTCCCACGAGAGCTCGTTGCCTAAAAAGACCCTGGCACCTCCCCCCCCCTCTCTCTCTTGCTTTCTCTCGCCATGTGATCTGCTTGTACCCACTGGCTGCCTGCCACTTTCTGCCATGAGTAGAAGTGGCCTGAGGCCCGTGCCAGATGTAGCTGTCCCAGAATCGTAAGCCAAATAAACTTCTGTTCTTTATACATTACCCAGTTTCAGGTATTTCTGTTATAGCAACAAAAAATGGACTAATACAATGTTTATATTAGAATGTTCAGTTACAGTCATTTTTCATCCTTAAAAGGAAAGGCATTAAAATTTAGTAATGGATCCATTTAGTGTGGACTATCACGTGCCTCACTCTGCTAGCCCCAACTCTAAAGAGCCACAGTGCATCAGGAACACAGGGCAGGCGCCCGCACTGCAGAGAAGCCTGCAGAGCCACCTTGCTGGTTTGGTTGCTTTTGGCAGGCTGTGACATCTTGCAGTACATGTGTGCCCAGCTATTTCTCTTTTATATTATTCATTTTTACATGCATCCTCACAAAAGGAAGATAATAGCTGAAAAATATTTTTTAAAAAAACTGCTGATTTTGTTTGTCATATTAGTACAGATGCTCCTTGACTTATGATTTACATCCCAACAAACCCACTGTAAGTTGAAAATATCCTAAATCAAAGATGCATTTAATATACCTAACCTGCTGAACATTTTAGCTTAGCCTAGCCTACCTTAAACATGCTCAGAACACTTAACGTTAACCCACGGTTGGGCAAAATCATTGGGCAACACAGTAAACTGCAGAATATTACTTGTTTATTCTTGTGGTCACATAGCTGACCGGGAGCTGTGGTTGCTGCTGCTGCTTCCCAGCATTGGAGAGAGTATCATATTGCCTGTCACTAGCCCCAGAGAAGATCAAAATTCAAAATTCCAGTACGGTTTCTGCTGAATGCATATTGCTTTTGCACCATCATAAAGCTGAAAAATTGTAAGTCGAACCATCATAAGTCAGGGACGACCTGTATTATCTTCAAGCAAATAAGAAAATGGTAAAGCTGGTACTTCCACTACTCAGGCAAGCTATTCGTCAGCCTCACTGAAGGTAAAAATGGGGCTGGCTGGTTGCTCACTTGGTTAGAGCGTGGTGTTGATCACACTAAGGTCAAGTGTTCAGATCCCCCTACCGGCCAGCTGCTGAAAAAAAAAAAAAATATATATATATATATATATAATGACAGCTCGATCTAGTTGGGTCTGAAAGAATAAGTTAAAACAATTTAAAAATTATGATTATTATTTTGGCAGGTGGCTGGTACGGGGATCTGAACCTGTGACCTTAGTATTATAAGGCTGTGCTCTAGGGCCGGCCCCGTGGCTCACTCGGGAGAGTGCGGCGCTGGTAGCGCCGAGGCCACGGGTTTGGATCCTATATAGGGATGGCCGGTGCGCTCACTGGCTGAGCGTGGTGCAGACAACACCATGCAGAGGGTTGCGATCCCCTTACTGGTCAGGAAAAAAAAAAAAAAGATAAGGCTGTGCTCTAACCAAATGAACAAATTGGCCGGCCCTAAAATCTATTAAAAGACCCTTTGAAATATGGATTTAATGCACTCCTTAAAAAAAATGAAATATGGATTTAAATCCTTGTCTTTAACAATGAACCTTGGCCTCTGTGTGTATTATGCTTTATCAGGTACAAGTGGAGGTACATGTCCTTAAAGGGGATGGTGAGATACAAAAACTTTTGAGACCCCCTGGTATAGGCTATACAGACCTATACTATAATAGTATTTCAATTTCAGGTTTGACTCTGAGCTTCCTAAAAGCCTTAAAAAATGAGGGGGAGATAGAGGGAAAGAGAACTTGCCCACAGGGACATAACTCTAATGCTCAGAAATAGCAAAACTACCATTTCCTCAAGGGAAATAAACCTTTTCTCAGCTTAAAAAAAAAAAAAAGAAGAAGAAAGTTTTTTATGGGGTCTGTCCTATGGGGACCTGGTGACAAAATAGTCAGTCAGCATCCTCATAGTGTTCCATGGCAGATGCTGTGAGAGTTTCATGTGACTGCTTCACAAAGATTTCTGAGCACTCTCAAAGTGTGGCTATTACTGTAAATGCTGTGTCAATGATTGGGATCCATGCAGTGCTAACCTTTAGTGTTTAGGTGGGTTTTACTTACAAATAGCTCAGTTTTCACTGTTACTTAAAAATATTGACAGATAGTTTGATGCCTGAAAATTAAAACTAGGGTCCCTCACCTTTTTGCCTGGCAACACGCACTGGCCTTGGGTGCCCTCCTCACCTTGTGCTCCGAGTTCCTCAAATCTATGAAGAATGATTGCCATAGTACTGTGTAACAATACTCATATATATCCATCCACATTTTCCCTTATGAATTTTTATTCCACAATTTTCTAATTTTTTTTTTTTTTGCAGCTGGCCAGTATGGGGAACCAAACCTTTGCCCTTGGTGTTATAAGTTTATTCCACAATTTTCTAATTTTTTTTTTTTTTTGCAGCTGGCCAGTATGGGGAACCAAACCTTTGCCCTTGGTGTTATAAGGCTGTTCTGTAACCAACTGAGCTAACCAGCCAGCCCCTAATTCTGAAATCTAATTGACATTGTTGAGGTGGCAACCTTGTGATTTGTTTTCACTACAACCTCCTGAGACTCCCAGCTCTGTCCCAATCCTCTGACCTTTGTGGACCATCCTCTTTTCCCCGTCCCTGGTGGATGAAGTTTTCTCTGAAGTTGCTGAAGCTGAGACTTTCTTGCCTAGACGACTTAAGGTCTGTTGGTGCCTGGTGCAAGAGCTCGGTCCAAACCATGGCCTCTTATAATTTTTATTTCACATCGCCAACAGGAGCAGCTTCTGGCAGTGTGGGGTGGGGGTGGCAAGGAAGATGGGGGGACGAGCCATGTCTTCACCAGTACAGTAAGATGTGCTTGTGGCCCAGGGAGACTTCTGGGACCTCATTAAGGATGGGTTAAGGAAGATGCCAAAGGGCTTTAAAAAATTTTTAATTTCCTAAACCACAAAATGTCTTATGTTCTGTATTCACCCCAGGCAAAGCCAGGGCTCATATTCCGCTGGTGGACACTGATGTAGCTGCACTGCTTGTTGGAATGTGGAAATCCATCCATGCTCGTTGGCACCTGGCCACTGCCCCAAGCTCCCTTACCATACACCTTCTTTCACTCCAGCTGCTGTGAACTCCATAGGAACCCTCCAATCCCTCCTCTCAATCCAAAACATCACATTTGGATGAAACCAGATGGGAAGATCAGTTTTTGAAGTGCCTCGCTATATTGTGGATCTGGCCTCGTGGGCCTCAAGCACCCTTCAGTCTCCTCTCTGAGTCTCTTTCCCACCCCCTGGCATCCTTGATCCCTTTGAAGCCTTTGCTTCTTGACTGGTGAGTGCTTCTGTCACTCATAGAAGTGACCTGGAGCGAGCCACTAACCTTCACTGGTCTCAGATCATCCACTGCAAAATGGAATTGCTGTGTGACGTTAAATATGAAAATAACTGAGGCTGGCATAACTTCTCAAGAAAGTTAGCTCCCCTTCTCATCTCCCTCTACCTCCTTCTCCATTCTGTTCACACACTCATTCATGCATGTATTTATGGAGCCTCCACTATGCACTAGCATTGTGCTGGACATTGTACTGGGCACTGGTGAACAAATGCACAGAAAGATCCCAGACGTAGGCATGTAAAACCTAAATTACAATATCAGGCAGCCTTTGATTAAGATCAAAGTACTGATGCTATAAGTAAGAGAGAACGTGACTGTGTGCTGGAATAGTAAGAAAAGGCTTCATCAAGGGGGTGGATCTTGGAGAGAGGATCTGGGCTTAGTCAGATCTCAAGTTGGGGAATGAACTTAATAAGTGGTGAGGTTCAACTTATTAAGACTCCACACACTGCAGGTGATGGAGAATGTGGCCAGTGCCATTAGCAGCCCACATGTGTCTAGGGAAATGGAAACCTGGGGCAGGTGAATTCTAGAGAGCTGTTAGATGCCAAGGTCATTTACAGACTGGAGGAGCAGATGACATGGGGAATACCAAAGAAAGAGATGAGGAACAAGGAGAGGGGGTAGAGTTTGATTCTGTGCCATCCTTACAATATTACATTTCATATTATTTTATCAAGAACAGATGTTGGTGTGAGTCAAATTGATTCAAATGCAAAAACATCAAGACTTAGATACACTAAACTCTTAAAGCTTTGGGGAAAGTGGAAGTTTTATGTTCTATTGATTTCAATTCTCCATTGGTGTAGAAATCTTACCCACGAAATGTATAATATGAAGTCTATTTTTCCTCTCGTAAAACTTAAGGATGAAATGTATGAGGGAAGACAACATAGGGAATATTTTTGTAGCGCTAGTAGTAAATTCAAGTTATCCGACTGCATAGCTGGGGATGTTCATTGGCCCAACTCCAGCGAGTTGTAAAGGGAATATGGGCAAATGCAGCTTTTGCTCTTTAGAGTTCATCAAAATCCAAATCTTTTACGGTTCTTTTTATGTTGGCCCTAAAATGTTACTTGACTGAAATAATCTTCCCCTCGATAGCAAAAAATGTCTCAGAAGCTCCAGATTAATTGGTCAACTTGACATTCCAGGTTCCCAACAGCTAATGCTGCCCCACTTTTTCTAGACCACAGGTCTTGAGGGTGATTTATGGGTGAGAATGATTTAAGGCTCAATTACCCTCCCTTTAACAACTCCTGTAGTGCCTCTTACTCTGAATTGTATGGCATTTCCCATTTGGTTCCCTGTGCTTCAAATAATTTTCCTCTCCATTTTAATGTGCTGACTTCTCCCTTGACTTTAAGATTCACCTTGAGAGAAAAATGATCATTTATCAATGCTTCATATATACCAGACATTGCACCGGCCTTTGACATTGGTTATCTGTGTAAAATGACCAATGGTTGTTTGAAGAAGATATTATTTTTACCCCCACCTACTGAATTTTTAATTTCACAATGAAGAAACCAAGGCTCAGAGAAGTTAAGGAACTTGCCCATTACCATGCACGAAGGTCAATGTGAATTAGGGTGACTGCAGGGGTCATTGATATCTCCTTCACTGAGAAAGCCCCTAATACTCAGTGGTAGGAGTAGCATCTGGCTCTTGTCAGGATGAGTCATTCCTTGGAGGGTGTATTAGTCTGTTTTGTGATGGTATAACAGGATACCACAGACTGGGTAATTTCTTAAGAAAAGAAATGTATTTCTTACAGTTCTGGAGACTGGGGAGTCTGGGTTGCATCTGGCAAGGGCCTTCTTGCTGTGTTATCCCATGGTGGGAGGGTAAGAAAGCACACATGTGCGAGACAGCGAGAGATTGAACTTGTAGCCTCAAGCCCTTTTATAAATGACATGAATCCAGCCATAAGGGCAGAGCCCTCATGACCTAAACACCTCCCATTAGGCCCCATCTCCCAACACTGTGGCACTGGGGATTAAGTTTCCAGCATATGAACTTTGGGGGACACATTCAAACCATAGCAGGGGGTTTGCAACCGGAACTGGGGAGAGAATCCCTTATGGTTAAGCCAGGGAATGAAGATGAGCTCATGGTTTTACTACACAGACAAAGCCAATCTGGGGGGAAGTAAAGCCAAATCACAGAGAGAAGCAGAGAGAGAGAGAGAGCAAGGGAGAGAGAGGGAGAGAGAGGGAATGAGAGAGCGCCTGTGAATGCTGGGGCTTGTGAGTCCCTGGTCCTGGCCTTCTCTGATGTCGGTTTTACTACACAGACAAAGCCAATCTGGGGGGAAGTAAAGCCAAATCACAGAGAGAAGCAGAGAGAGAGAGAGAGAGCAAGGGAGAGAGAGGGAGAGAGAGGGAATGAGAGAGCGCCTGTGAATGCTGGGGCTTGTGAGTCCCTGGTCCTGGCCTTCTCTGATGTCTGTTGGTGTCTCTGCTCTTCCCAGATGGGTATGTGAGCCTTCTAGTAAGTTTCCCTTTTTGCTTAAGCTAGTTTGGATTAGGTTTCTGTCTTTTGCAATCAAGGGTCCTAATTTTCCTAGTAAGCAGGGCAGAGATTCCATGGCATATGCTTTTTCTGTCTGCAATATGACATGAATTGTTTGTCATCATTAGGATTTCCTTAGCTTGGTTCATTGATAAACTGTAATCAGTTCATTTGGTCACTCCCGCTCCATAGCCTTCTTCTTACACTTGGGGGAACAAAGAAGAAAGGCAAGAATTTGACAGTATGAAACTGTGTTCCATGCTATTACTATGACACACGCTGTGTTCCATTCAGAGTGTGAGTTACCTGAGAGCAGTGACCAGAACTTTTGAATTATTATATATGATTGTAAAAGATCTTCACTGTAAACAGATATAATAATGCAACTTTGAAGGCTGAATCTAAATGAAGTCTTGTAAGAAAATCTGGAATTAAGACTGTCTTTATTTAACAAACAAGCAAAGAAATAAACTGTCCAAGCTTACAGAATATGCACAAGACAGAATTTGGTTCAGAGAGAGGAAAAACAGAGAGTGGTTGGAAAGGAGGTAAACAACAAAAAGATTGTATGGAAAAGGGAGCCGAGGTTGTGCGCTGAGCTCCCACTGTGGCCTGGAACACACTTTCCTCGTGCCTCTGACGAGTTTGACCAGAACAAATTCATGGGTGAGCAAGAGGCGGCAGTGGCAGTGAGGTGGGCTGCCTCCTGTGTCAAGGGGACGTGCTCAGGGCTTTTCGTGCAGCCTTGCAGAACTCTCCCGTCAACACCAAGAATCAGACTGTGAGGAGCAAGGCCAGGGCACGGTGCTGAAAGTGCCAACAAACTTGAAGAGCAGTAAAATTGACCAGGCTGTGCAGTCACTGGACAGAAATGGCATTGACATGTTAATGAAGTACATTTATAAAGGGGTTTGGGAAGGCCACGGAAAAGAGCAGCACAGTGTTACTCCAGTGGCGTGAAAAGGCCTTAGCAGTAGGAGGACTAGGTTCCAGTATAAGAGTTCTTACAGCAAAAAGACTGTTAAAAAAAAAAAAAAGACTCTCAAGACTACCTTGAGAAGAACTTTGGATGCCCAAGCTGGTGAAGAAGGGATTGACAATGGACCATCTTCCTAGGAAGTCCCAATTAAACTATTTCAGGATGTGTATCCATTGACATGTATTTTATTTGCAAGGTGGAGGGAAAAATTGTCTGTTTCCTAAATCCTTTGCCGGATCTGATGGTCTATGACTGTGTGTGTGAATAATGCACAACTGACATTTTGACTGTCTACCAGAGTGACTGGCCAGTGCTGGTCAGGAGTAACTGTGTGCACTGCCTGTTTAAAATAGGGGAGGGATGATTGGGGCAGGTGAAGATCTAAGGGCTGTGGTAAAAGGGAAAGCTTGTTTTTTTGAAGCAGAAAAACCCAAGAGTTTATACAGGTATCCCATCTTCCCAGAGAAGGCAGACTCTCTTAGGTTCATTGTGAAGTTCCTGCTGCATCAATAAAACTCCTGACTTATTAGTATTTGTATGGAAGAATGAGTGGAAGCCCATTGGGTGACATGAATGTTTACCTGCATGTGCAATACTGCCTTCTTATTGAGGACCTGAGGAACGGAACAGACAAGGCAGGGTCTCTCACTTGAAGGAGGACTTGATCTATTTTGAATATTAGGGCAGCTGACAAGCATGGATTCAACAGACAGCTCAGCATTTGGAAGGGGGGTGTAGAGAGACTTCAATAGGCTGGACCATCTTGGTCTCTCCCGTGGCCCTGGGCTCCTCCCTGTTAATATAAAGATAGTCATAGAAGTTCTCTTCCGGCTCTAAAATACAATCGTTCTGTGAGGGTGAGTGGAAAAGGAAGGCTAACATATGCACTTTTCTCATGGAATCCCTGTAGACATCTTAGATGATGTGTGTCTTCCAGACGAAGCAGAGGAGACTTGATTAGCATTGTTGCTGCTCCGCTCAGTGCAGCATATGGTGGAAATGCACCAATGGGAGCCAGAGACAGTTTGACTCTTGTTATTTTCCATGACTGACTTGTCTTTGTCATCTGCTTTTAATTAAAAAGAAAAAAATTTTTCTTCCATCCCCACCAAAATTCCCCACCCTTGGCCTTTTCTGAGGAGTAAGATCAAATCTAAAAATAACAGGAGGAGGCAGGCTTAAACTGCCAGACAAGGAAACCCTGGAAAATCAGAAGTGGAGCATGCAAGTTAGCTGGAAGCATCTGCACAGGAATCACCTGTATTGGAATAGATGATAAGTTATATAAGATTATCCTTGTATCCCTGAACTGAATTTCAGATTTCAGCTTCTGGTTCTTAGTGGAAGGTGGCTGATTCCTTCTATTGTAGGGGGGAGAGAAAACGCAGAAATTCAGTGTTTACCTATGAACAGAGGGAGAAAGTAGCAACTCTAATAAGAACTGAGGCAAGTCTTTGTCTGCTTTATAGAATAAAAATGGCAGTGAATCAAATTCAGTGAGGGGCCGAAGAGGAGTCAGGGGGCCAGCTAAAGACAGGACAGTTTCCTGAGGGAGCTGGTGTCTGGGATTGAGCTTCCTGGGAAGAAGGTCCTGGAAGTGAGTCCTGGCTGCACAGGATTACCAGCAATTGTCTTTCAGGAATGCCCATGAACATGTTTGGAAAGAGCAGCAGAGGAGAGATGAGGGGCCAGAATGCGGTGTTTCTTGAGGCAGAAAGCAACTCCTGGAGGAATTGTGGGTGTGTGCGACTAAATTTATGTGTCCTTCTCCAGGGTCGGAAAGCAGGCTTGCTGGAGAACAGGCAGAACCCTTTGTAGGGGAAACTACCTGGTCCAGGTGGCTAGAAGTGAAGCCAGTTAAAGTCATTGGATTCATCAAGATACTGTAGAAAAAAGCAAACCCCAAAGCTCAGCAGTTTAACAGCAACCTTCATTTCTTGCTCTGCTGCATGTACCACTCAGGATGGCTGGGGGGGAGGGGAGGGGGGAGGGGCTCTGCTCCACACAGTCGCTCTGAAACCCATAAAACCCACACTAACAGAGGCTCTGCCTTGTAGCTATACTGCGTGGGGTTTGTTGCCTACTCGTTGCCCTGGAGGATCTCACATGGGCTTTTCTACGTTTCATCCCAGAAATGACCCTCCCTCCTGCTCACAGCCCATAGGCCAGGACAAGTCACAGGGCTCTGTAAGGGGGGCTGAGGCCCGAAGTCTTCTGTGTGCCCCAATCAAGGAATAGTGAGGCCTCACATGGTTTGCTGTGTTGATCACGGGGCAGTGCTAGAGGGGGACGCATGAAAGGATGATTAGCATGATTTGCTGACAATCCAGAAGAGATGGAAGGACGGGCAAGCAACAGAAACATATACTTATAAATACAGCACAGCATTCCCAGAAGTTGATTGATGGGCATCAAACTGGCCACTTGGCAAGTGGGATAAATTGGTTATGTGCTTGTGTGTCAAAGGGCAGGGGGATTCAGGCTAGCATAATTCCTGTGGTATTGTTTTGGTGAATTCTCCCGGGAACAAAAAGCAGGGTATTAGAGTGTCTTTTGTGTGACTGCATGCTCAGTGTATGAAGAGCCATAAAGGCCTGTTTTTTATGAAGAACATACTGTTTATTTGGGGTTAATATTGATGGCATATCCATATGAAGTCAGATATGACACTCTGTGTACCTCCCTCCCCATCCCCCCCACTCTCAAATTAAGAAAGGGGTAGAGAAGGAGCTTAAACACATAAGAGTAGAGACGAAACTTTCAACTAAGTAACTCTTTCAAAGAGATTGAGTACTCTGCATGCAGTTGAAATCCATGAGAGTGCATAGTGACACGAACAAAGTGTGTAAACTCTTCTAATTTACAGTTACGTATTTCTAGATAGAAGGCTTTGCCAATGTCGTAAATGTTATAGTCATTTCAATGTATTTACATCATCTTTGGATAAAGAAAGAAATCAGTGATTGAAACGCTTTACCATTCTGTTTGTTTTGGGTTCTGTGGGTTTTTAGCAAATGTTCTACATATTACATCACACCATTCTTTTTTTTTTTTTTTTTTGTCTTTTGTCTTTTTCCGTGTCCGGCAACGGATCGCAACCCTCAGTGTCGCCCCCGTACCGGACCGGGGACCGGCAACGGGATTGCAACCCTCGGCGTCGCTCCCGTGCCTCGCTCAGCCAGTGAGCGGGAACCGGTCTGCATGTGGGATCCGAACCCTCAGGCGGGAGCGCCGCCACGCCTCCCAAGCGGCGCACTATCCAGTGCGCCACCGGGCCGGCCCTACATCACACCATTCTGATGAAAATGCATTGATGGTACCTGCTGGATTTTGTCTCAGTGAACCTATTTTTTAAAAAAGATAACCATTGAGCAAATATTTGCTGTTGGTTTTGCTGAAAGGACCCATTACTATTTTTTTTTTTCTGCTTAAAAAATTCCTCTGTAGCATTCAGTTGATAATATTATATGACTTTTTCAACTTTAACTGCAATAATTCCTTCAGCACACATTTACTGAATACATTCTTCATGCCGGGCTTATACACATATTATTCCTAAGAAGATTTTTAAAACTTGGCTTTAGAAGACTTTTAAAAAATGGAGCTAGAAGTGAGGAAAGAAAGATTTTGAGAAGCAAGAATTTCAGAGCTTCAGAGCGACTTTAAACATTTACCGCGAGGAAACTGATCACAGTCTAAAGGGTATCAGGTTGCCACCTTCCGTACTGAACCTGGGTATGCCTGACGGGGTCAAGTCACTATGAGTCTGATGCCCAGTGAGGGAATGTTCTCTTTCTTCTGACAGAGAACGTTCTCTTGGCTCTCAGCCTTCCACATAGAGCGTCTTTCCTTTGGTGTTGAATGAAGCTGGTTCCAGGATGACTCAGCTAAGCTTTCTAAGAAACATGAAAGATCGTTAGAGGGTTGAAGGGCTGGAAAGTAGAGGTCACTGACATTGATTTATTTTAAAGTTATTATAAAAAGTAATAGAAAATATAAAGGGAAGTTTCCTAACCTTTTCACATCATGGCACAGACAAGGGACACAGTGTTGGTACAGGACGACAGGGGGAGGTGCTGGGAAGCGTGGCCACTAGAGACCACGTGCTGGAGGCAGGTCTATACTCAGGCCTCCCAGGGCAAAATGATAATTAGGACCTTAGGATGTTTCCAGAGAGAGCCATACAAATCCTGCTCAAATGCAACTTCAACTATCAATATTTTTAAATTTTCAAAGTTGTCATCTTTATAAGAACAGTGGGCCATTGCCACCTCCTGGCATGCCTGAACCACACTCGTGGCTGCAGTGAGCACACCACATGGATCCAGGCTCTGCTGGGATGGGGGTTCGGAGTGTTGGATTGGGGGGTCTTTGTTTTGGCTCTGCCCCTAACCAGCTGTGTAACTAGCTATCTGTAGACTCTTTTTCACCATTTGTAAAATCATTAAATTGATGATTTTTTTTTTTTTGGTGTCTGGCTGGTACAGGGATAGAACCCTAGATCTTGGTGTTAGTGCCACATTCTAACCAGCTGAGCTAACTGGCCACCTTAAACCGATGATTTTTAAGGATCCCAGCACCTCAACTGCATGATTTAAGTCCAGTGCTCTTCAGAGGGCTGTGTATAAATTCATGACTTTTTCTTTTTTTTTTTTAAAGAGGACAACCAGATTTACATTTAGGTCGTCTTGGCATATTTCTTGTTGATTTCACAAAGGTTAGGTAAAGGGGTCTCTATAAGAACATTGAAATTAAGCCAGCAAGATCTTTTTCCAGCTGCCCTTCAAGCCTGTGGCCCTGTAGGCAGGTGAAGCCAAGCACCAAATGGCATTAGGTAAAGGTCTATTCTGAGAGTCAAGAGGGGGAGCAGTGCCAGAGAGCAGGGCTGACAGAGAGCACCAAGCTGATCGCGTGACGAGACTCAGCCCTCAGTCTCCACTGCAGTCAGCTGCACCTTAGCTGCCCATGTACTAGCTCAGATGAATTTGGTGCCAGCTCACTTTTGCCATTTGGCATGAACTTGGTAATCTGATACTTTAGTTTATCCTTTTAACTCAGGGAGAAGGGAACACCTAACTATTCCAACTAAAACCAAAAACCGCTTGCTCCCAGAACATATGAAATAAAAACAGGACACGTGTTTTTCCTTGGGTGCTTTGCAACAGACTGTATTGCTGTGCATTCTGTTTGGCCTGCTCCGCCCATGGTCTTTCCCAGTTCAGATGATGGCAACTTCCATCTTTCCAGTCACTCAGGCCAAGAACTCTGGAGTCATCCCACATCCAATCGGCCAGGAAATCGTCTTGGCTCTACCTACACAATGTCCAGAATCCAGCCCCTCTTCACCACCTCCTCTGCCACCAGGGGCTCCGAGTCCCCACCGTCTCTTGGCTGGACTCTTTCAGTAGCCTCCTAACTGCCCTTCCTGCTTTGCCTGTCCTCAACACAGCAGCCAGAGTGATCCCACTGCAACATAAATCACATCATGCCACTCTTCTGCTCAAAACCCTCTGCTTGACATCTCACTCATAGGAAAAGCAAAAATTCTTACTGTGGTCTGTGAGGCCCCACAGGATCCGGCCCTAGTTAACTCTCCGAGCTCTTCTCCTCCTCCTCCTGTTCATTCCTCTCCAATCATACAGGGCTCCTTGTTCCTCAAGCAAGCCAGGCACGCTCCTGCCCCAGGGCCCTTGCTCTGGCTGTTAACTTTGCCTGCAATGCTCTTCCCCCAGATTACTACCTAGCTTCCTCCCACACTTCCTTTGGGTCTTGACCTAATGTCATCTTCTCAGGGAGGTCTACCTTGGCTCCACTATTTATTGTCTATATCCCTTCTTGCTTTCTATTCCTCTGTAGTACTTGCACCACCTAGCATATTTGATTTATTTTCTTTCTCCATTAGAACAGAAGCTTCTTGATGCAGGGTTTTTTTGCCTGTTTTGTTTGCTGCCGTATTCTTAGCAGCTAGGAGAGCACCTGGCACTTAGTAGGTGTTCAGTAATGACTGGATGGTGGTATGACCACCACCCCGTGTCCACAGGATATGAGACAGGAACACTCTCCTCTACAAGGCTGCATGCTCAGACCAGTTTCCTGTCCCTTCCAGAGGACTTTAGGAATTGTCCCGTGCCATTTTCCATCTGGGCTTTGATATGTAGACTATGGCTAGAATTGTTGATCCAGGCTTGAACGCATTTCCCTTTCTCCAGAAATGTGTCCTGATGAGAATCACGGCAATGAGACTGTAGAGACCTGAGTGACCACGAGGGTTAGACGGCAGCTTTGGGGTTGGACAGCAGCTTGGGGTTGGACGGCAGCTTTGGGGTTGGATGACTGCTTTGGAGTTGGACGGCAGCTTTGGGGTTGGACGGCAGCTTGGGGGTTGGACGAGTGACCACGAGGGTTAGACGGCAGCTTTGGGGTTGGACAGCAGCTTGGGGTTGGACGGCAGCTTTGGGGTTGGACGGCAGCTTTGGAGTTGGAGGGCAGCTTTGGAGTTGGACGGCAGCTTTGGGGTTGGACAGTAGCTTGGGGTTGGACAGCAGCTTTGGGGTTGGATGACTGCTTTGGAGTTGGACGGCAGCTTTGGGGTTGGACAGTAGCTTGGGGTTGGACAGCAGCTTTGGGGGTGGACGGCAGCTTTGGAGTTGGACGGCAGCTTTGGGGTTGGACAGTAGCTTGGGGTTGGACAGCAGCTTTGGGGTTGGATGACTGCTTTGGAGTTGGACGGCAGCTTTGGGGTTGGACAGTAGCTTGGGGTTGGACAGCAGCTTTGGGGTTGGATGACTGCTTTGGAGTTGGACGGCAGCTTTGGGGTTGGACAGCAGCTTTGGGGTTGGACGGCAGCTTTGGGGTTGGACAGCAGCTTTGGGGTTGGACGGCAGCTTGGGGTTGGACGGCAGCTTTGGAGTTGGACGGCAGCTTTGGGGTTGGACAGCAGCTTGGGGTTGGACGGCAGCTTGGGCTTGGATGGCAGCTTTGGAGTTGGACAGCAGCTTTGGAGTTGGACGGCAGCTTTGGAGTTGGACGGCAGCTTTGGGGTTGGACGGCAGCTTGGGGTTGGACGGCAGCTTGGGGTTGGATGGCAGCTTTGGAGTTGGACAGCAGCTTTGGAGTTGGACGGCAGCTTTGGAGTTGGACGGCAGCTTTGGGGTTGGACGGCAGCTTGGGGTTGGACGGCAGCTTGGGGTTGGATGGCAGCTTTGGAGTTGGACAGCAGCTTTGGAGTTGGACGGCAGCTTTGGAGTTGGACGGCAGCTTTGGGGTTGGACGGCAGCTTGGGGTTGGACGGCAGCTTGGGGTTGGATGGCAGCTTTGGAGTTGGACAGCAGCTTTGGAGTTGGACGGCAGCTTTGGAGTTGGACGGCAGCTTTGGGGTTGGACGGCAGCTTGGGGTTGGACGGCAGCTTGGGGTTGGATGGCAGCTTTGGAGTTGGACAGCAGCTTTGGAGTTGGACGGCAGCTTTGGAGTTGGACGGCAGCTTTGGGGTTGGACGGCAGCTTGGGGTTGGACGGCAGCTTGGGGTTGGATGGCAGCTTTGGAGTTGGACAGCAGCTTTGGAGTTGGACGGCAGCTTTGGAGTTGGACGGCAGCTTTGGGGTTGGACGGCAGCTTGGGGTTGGACGGCAGCTTGGGGTTGGATGGCAGCTTTGGAGTTGGACAGCAGCTTTGGAGTTGGACGGCAGCTTTGGAGTTGGACGGCAGCTTTGGGGTTGGACGGCAGCTTGGGGTTGGACGGCAGCTTGGGGTTGGATGGCAGCTTTGGAGTTGGACAGCAGCTTTGGAGTTGGACGGCAGCTTTGGGGTTGGACGGCAGCTTTGGGGGTGGACGGCCCCTTTGGGGTTGGACAGCAGCTTGGGGTTGGATGACTGCTTTGGAGTTGGACGGCAGCTTTGGAGTTGGACGGCAGCTTTGGGGTTGGATGGCAGCTTTGGGGGTGGATGGCAGCTTTGCGGTTGGACAGCAGCTTTGGGGGTGGACGGCAGCTTTGGGGTTGGACAGCAGCTTGGGGTTGGACAGCAGCTTTGGGGTTGGATGACTGCTTTGGAGTTGGACGGCAGCTTTGCCTTCTAGGGCAGTGCTTCCATCCTCTAATGTGTACATGAATCATCTGGGGATCTTGCTAAAATGCAGATTCTGATCCAGCAAATCTGAGTGGGGCTGAGATTCTGCATTTCTAACAAGTTCTTCCCAAGAGGTGCTGATGCTGCTTAATTGGGGCCACATTATAAATAGCAAGTTCCAGTACACACCTTTCTACAGGCAAACATTAGAACGGGGCCCCCAAAATCAGCATTTAAAAAGGGCCGAGCCCTGGGACTGGGTTTTGTTGAAAGTCAGGGGCTCCATGACTTTAAAACCTGCACCTATCCTGGGAAGGCCCAGTCTTGGTTAGGTCAACACCCATCCTCGGTCCTTCTCCCAGCCTTTCAGGGCCCTGGCCTCTTCTAGGAAATCCTCAGCTTTGTGCTTCCCCGTGATCACTCTACTTCCAATCCTGTCACAGAAACCAAACCTCAACTTCCTTCCTTCTCCAACTCAAACTTATTTAACCTTCCCCACTTTATTTCCAGTCTCAGAGAAAGAGATATTATTCCTCTGGTCCAGGCTTTTATCTCCTCTTTCCCTGGCTCCCCCAGGGTTTCACTACATCAGGAGGCAGTAAAGTAAAGTGGTTTGGTTGGGGGGATCTGCCATCAGACAGCCTGGAATCTTACTGGCTGGATGACTTAGGTCAGGTCACTCACCATCTCTAAGCCTCACCTTACTCATCTGTAAAATGGGGATGTGAAGATTAAGGAATTAATATAGGAAAAATTTTAGAACGAGGCACACAGCCAGTCAGTTAAAAGTTCTTATTTTGTTCAGTGATTTCTTCCCTCATATGGTCAATATCAAATGGGAAGAGCAATTAGAATTCTGAATGTTGCCCCTATTACCTTGGAGGCTCTGAGGAAGGCTGAATGTTCTCTTCTTTTGAAAGTGGAGAGATTATTCACAACAAGGTTCTTCAGTCTTTTGTTGGGAGGTGTCCCCAAGGCCACTGGTGGGTGATGGTCAATGGTGTCTGCTTGGGTCCTTCCTGACTTTGAAACTAAGTTGACCCATTGGGGCCACCCACCTCCTGGGCTCTTCAGCCCCGTCCACAGCAACGGTTGTTCTGGCCCTTTTCTCCTCTCTCAAAACCTTGCTCTTGGCTTCCTGTTCAGTCCCTGAATCTTCCTGATCTTCCTGCTTTGTTTCCTATTTCTGTCTCTGTGCTAATTCTTTTACCTTGAGGACAGATTTTGGCTTTTCTCACTTTGACCATTGGCACCCGAAGGACACTTATTCCCTTGTTTTCTGTTTTTTTTTTCTACTCCTGGCCACTCTGGATGTCCTTGCTCACTGAGCCGCAACCTACAGGGCCTTATGTCAATGTAGGGTGGACTGGCCGGCTCAGCTTGTCGCTGTTCCTCAGGGATGACTGGACAGTGGTACATGATAATCAAAATAATGATGATTTATACTTGTTGAACACTTACTGTTGTCTTGGGTAGTTTAGATGGATTGTTGCTTTTCATTTTAACTGCAGATCTGCAAAGTTTTATCCTCATTTTTCCAATAAGGAAAGTAGAGCTCAGTGAGGTTAAACTCAAAACCACACACACACGGTTAAAGGGGATCAGCATATGCTACTCCAAAAGATGCCACTGTGGCATAAGGGTAATTTTGAATGGAAGGTAACTGAGAATCAACAAATGCAGGAAGAGTTCTTTGCCCTCCCCTTGTCTGTCTAAAGCAGGGCATAAATTTTCCTTTATCACTGGGCATGGGGTGTAGACACTGAGACGAGTTTGCGTAAACGGACCTTATTAAAACACCTTTATCTTCCATTAGTTCCCCCATATATTTCCTAGTCCCTTTCCCTTGTTTTACCATCCCTTGAAGCCCAAACCCCATTTCCTTTGTTAAAATGGTATACAAACCTCCAAATCTAACTGCTTCTTTTTCTTTTGGTTCTTTTCTGTGAACTCTGGTGCACATAATAATTAACAAAAACTGTGTGCCTTTTCCTCTGTTTGTCTTTTGTTAGCTTAATTCACAGTCCCCCAGGTACTAAACCTAAGAGGGTAGAGAAGTTTTTCCACCCAATATGATAAATACAATTCAGTTCATGGGCCCCAGAAAACCTTTCCTCCTTCCGTGGCAGCTGTTCTCTCTTCCCTTGCTCCTGCCACTGCCTTTACCCAGACCCACATCAGCTCGTTCAGCTACTCCAGGAGCTTCTCCCCTCCAGCCGCCCTCGGTGGTGCTGCTGCCGGGGAACTCCGGGAGGCAGGTGTGAGCGTGCCTGGCTCCCGTGTGGAGCTTCAGCCGCTCTCCCAGTCAACAGGAGAAAGCCTCTCAGCCTGGCTTCTCATCGCTGCCACAAACCTGTCCCACCCCTACCAGACTTCCTTTCTCGGAACTTTCTGAGCCTCTGTGGTACATGCTTTCTCCCCTGCCCAGATTTTCTTCCCTCGCGCTTGGCCATCTGCACGGACGATCTATTGGACTCACCCTTCCAGGCTGGCCTTGAACAGCGCCTCCTCTGTTAGGTCATCGTCAGGGAGAGCTAGTCACCTCCCCTGGGCTCCTTGCCGGCTACTGTCTTTGAACCCTTTCAACACTGCATTTTAATGATCTGTTTACGAACCCACTTCCCCTCCACACCCCAGGTCTGTAGGCTCCTTGAGGACAGGGACTGCAATGTACTCATCCTGTATCCCTGACGCTCAGCCCAGAAGGTGGCAAGGGACTGTGTAAACGTTTAATAAATGAGATACTGACAACTGGCTTTTGTCTAAGTGATAAAACAAATGGCTCTTTTATGTCCCAATTATGCTAAGTTTACTCCAATCCTATCACCATTTTTTCTTTTTTTTTGGTGGCTGGCCGGTGTGGGGATCTGTAATCCTATCATCTTTATAGGCAAGGAATTGTTGGTCCAGGGTGGTGATGTAATTTGCCTAATGCCATGGTACTGTTACGGGTGGCACTGGGATAGCCTCTGGCTCCTCTGGTTTGGACTCTTATGGTCAATTGTCTGTGGGACCTGACACTGGGCAGAAGAGACACCTTTATATTGGCTCCCAGTATTGAGCAGTTACATAATTGTGTTGAAGGAAATAGTCATCTCTACCAACAACACATGTTTATGGTACATTATTTTAGCTTCCTGCTGACATTGTTGAATTAGAACAATTCTAGAGTATTTTTTTTTTTTTTTTGTATGGGAAGATCATGAATAGCACTCTAAAATTATTAGTGTAGCCTAATATAAGTGATTAGAAAAGAAAACACTGAATGTTTTACTTCTGGAAAGACCTACTTGAATATCAGAGAATGCTAGAAGTGGAAAAAAACTTCACCTAATGTCACTATAGAATTATTGCTTTTCATGTTGCATTATTATTAATGATTCACACCATTATAAATGTATTTTGGGGAAACAAGGTCTTTAATATAAAGTAATTTAAATTGCTCTCTAGCATCTTAAATGTCAAACCAGGGCAAAATCTTACCTGGTAAAGATTGTGGAGTCATGATTTTCACATAAATGGGGTGAGCATTTATCATTTTGTTTGCTAAGTGCTCTCCCTTCTGAGACAGTGTTTTGTGAAACTGCTGGTCCATTCTATGAAGCAAAAGGGAGTTGCACTTTTAAAATTTGACCTCTACTCCCTGGTGTCGTGCTTGTCTCTGGGCGGGAAGTTGTAATGACTGCTCTGAGAATGGGCATGTGTCCTGAACTAGACCAAGCAGAGTCTTTCCTTAGCATTTTTTAAAAAACAGAAATGGTAGGAGGGAAAAAGAGTTTCTCTACTTTCTTGCTTTGATGCTGGGAAGATGCAAATATACCATCTGTGAATGGCTCTCACTCTAGCCTGGGGTGGATAAGAGTGATCTGCAAGATTGAAGCCAGCTAGCAGAGAGAAGCAGAGGGAAGGGAAGAGAAAGAAGGAGAGAGATTTTGATAGTGATGGAGGCCCTGGTTGCAGTTGTTTACAAGGCTCCTCTCTTCCTTAGTCTGGTATCAGCCAGTGATATATGAGGGGGCTTCAAAACATTCACGGAAAGACCTGTATTATCTTTTAATTCTATTTTTGCACGAACTTTCTGAAGCACCCTAGTATATATTTTTTCTTTTTTTGCTGGCTTGGGTTTTGAAGCTTTGCAACTAACCATTGATAAAAGTTCTAACACATGCAGACTTTGTTTTGCCTTGTTAGCTAGTTAGGCAAATGTGCCTTCTCTAGCCTAAAATGTAGATCACATTGTCTGTGTGAGGCAAATATTTATAAGCATGCTGTATTTTTATTTCCTAAGTTCTTTCCTACTTCGACATTTACTCTATATTATTTATGTAATAGGAAATTGGAAAAAGAGAGTTCGGGAAATGAGTTCAGCAACCTGGCTAAACTTATCCAGCTGCCAGGCAATCTGGTCCACCAGGCAGACTTTAATCTGGAGAACTTCTTTAAAAAAATTAACCGGTTTGGTACAAAAGTTTTTGTTGAAATATTTTATAGTACAGAGCAGAACTGGCTCTCTTAAGAAGGAGCCTATTTATAGCAGTAATTGCTTTGAAAAAAATTTTTTTTGTCTCAAGCACATGTTCAAAGTAACAGCACATTGAATAGATACATTAATCAAATAAAATATTTATATTTTGTACTAAATTCTGGAATTTTGAAGGCAGGACAACTGAAATGAATTTCACTTAGTCTAGTGTAAATCATAGAGTTCTTGGTTGGGGGGGGCAGCACTTAAAAATACAATTTCCATGGCTTTAGTTTCTTTGGGATTTTTCTGCAGGAGAGGGTTGGGGTCTGGTGAGTGGGTAAAGGAAAATGAAGAGAAAAAAATTATTGTAAGAGTTATGATGCTGGCACAATGTACATGGGCACCTAGAAGGATAGGTGAAAAGCGCTTTTTCTCAATTGTCATCTATCAGCCTTTGAATTCATTCTTGCCTGAAGTGTTCCTTTTATAGGTAAAAGGAAAAACAGAAGAAAATGAGAAAATTTCTGTCTAGTTCTGCAGAGGTTAGGGTAAACCAACAAAGTTAGTTCCCCTGAGCCTGATATTCAAAACCTTACTCTGAATGAAGTTGTGTTTAGAAGGTTTATACAAAGTTGTAGGTAAACGGGAATGAAGACATACCACTACTTTAAACTCCCCCATTGGCAACCCTTTCCCTGCCCAGAATTCAACAGGTGCATGATGGGACAGCTGGCAGGAGGTTTGGATGAAGTCACCAAGGGAACTATTTGGCTAGTGACTCATGATTTAAGTTTGTTTAATTGTTTTGGCAAAGCCTATCTGTTGTTCTTGTGTAGACACAGAAATACTGAGGCTATTTGGGTAGATGAGGTTTCTGATGTTTTGAAGGAGCTACAATAGAATTTTTGGTCTTAAATAAGTAGAATGGAGATTTGGCCCCAGGAAAAGGAAGGCTTGGGGTGACAACATCCATTGCTTAACTAAAGGTTTTAATGAAAACGGGTGTGCTCCAGGAAAATAAATTCAATCCCCTGAAAAAACAATCTTGTAATTTAGAGGAAATGGCGGCCTTTTTGATAATGGTTTCATTTGTGAATATTAAAAATACTTTGTAATGAAAATTGTGTCGTGAATAGAAACCTGTAATATTCTTTAATGATTCCTATTTATATGTGTGTGTGTGTCTGTTCATGGTGACACACAACTTACCAGTATTTCTCAACTATCTGTAACTTGTCTGAGAACCAAAAAGTGAGAAAAAAAATTGCCGACCTAGACGCCCCGAGTCCATTAAATAAAGCCCTTGCACTTTATCTGTCGATGTTCTTGTGATCTTCTTCTAGTGTTTTCTCTCTTGAGTAAAGGCTCCACTGCCCATCCATTTGCACAAACCAGACCTCTAGGAACTATCCCAGGCACCTAACTCTCCTTCATCCCAACACACCCATTCATCTCTAGCTTAAGCCACACTGACCTTCTTAATAGCTCTCAAACCATCCACTCTCTTCACCTGCAGTGGTTCTTAACCTACGTTTTGCAGTGAAACCCTTCAGCAGTCTGGTGAAATCTGTGGGCTTCTTTTCAGAATAAGGTTTTTAAATGCATTATGTAAAATATATAGGATTACAAAGAACCAATTATGTTAAATATAGTTAGCAAAATATTAATAATTTTGAGTTGTAATAATATATATGCTGCTTTATTAATGTATTATGTAATATGATATAGTGGCACACCTAACAACTACAGTAATTTTCAAGTAGTGATGACTATAAATGATATTTTGATACAATCTGCAGCAACTTTATTGTGATCTGAAAACACCTGTGATTTTGTTCAGTAGCAAGGTCACAGATGCTGCTAATACTTCTGTGGTTTGTTGTCTACATTTATAATGGAAGGAAATACTAAATTCTAGTTAGAGGTTGGTGAAAATAAAGATGTGCTTGTTTTCCCACTTAAGCTCACAGAATTCTGCAGAGCCCAGATTGAGAACTCCTGCCTTAGGGCCACCATTCTTTCTCACTAGATTTACTGCCACAGACACTTATCGGAGGTGCATGTTTGCCCATTTCCAAATGGTCCTCTACTCTGTAGGCAAGGCGGTGTTTTCAAAGTGAAAATTTGTTGTCACCGGTCCACCACCCATTTACACAACTGCTTTCCATTGCTTTTACAATGGAGACCGGGGTCTGAGTCTCAGCCACAGGGGTCCTTTTCTATGCTGTGGATTCTGTGTTCTCTTCCACCACGGGGCTTCTGCTCATGTGTTTCGCTTTGCTGGCACTCCTTTGAGTGCTCTCCATACCCTTTCTCACTAGTTAATTGTCCAGGAGATCAGCTCAATCATCACTTCTTTAAGGAAGGCTTCCTTGACCTTCTTGATCAGCTCTGAGTTCTCTTGTTCCACAGAGGTGATATTACATGTATTAGTGTGATTCCTTGGCCAATGTTTATCTGCCCATTGGCTGTAACTTCCGTGGGAACATGTTCCGTGCTATCCTTAGGACAATGCCTGGCATATGTAGAGACTCGTTAAATACTTGTAGAATGAAGAAATGAATAAATGAATAGTTCTAACAAGCATTTTAGAGGTAGAAAATCCAGTGATGTGGTGGGGATTGGGTGATCAGGAAAGAAGAGTGTTAGAGGCTGGCACACGACAGCAGGGAGAAGTGATAACCACTCATTCAGGGAGGAGACAAAAATCCTCAAACAAGCAAAGGGGTAACTAAAACAGATACCACACCCCTCCCCAATCGAAGCCTTTCGGTGTAACAAAAAAAAAGAGAGAGTTCTATGTACATCAGTAGGCCCCGAGAGTACCACTGTGTTAAGAGAGAACATTAACTTACATTTCTAAGGTCAACCCTAGATATTAAGAAAAGATTGAATTACATTATTGGTATTCACATATTAAAAAAGAAAAATGATGAAAATCAAGGCTTGCTCTTGAAAATGTTATTTGGAAACTAAACTAATTTATGAGGTCAATTGGCTGTGCTGTGTGTGTACATATATGTATATACATATGCATATATATTTTCTCATTTCCTGGAAATATACTCTTTGATGCCAACACTTAGATATATGATTTTATTATTAGATCTAAAACATATTCCTTCAACAATATAACCAAAAAGTGGAGTTTTTGGTGGGCTGATAATATCAGAGGAGAATGATATTGATGAGGCCAAATTATGGGTAATTTGCTCACAAACTGGTGATATTGTGTTCTGTGATATGGATTTCACCCCTACTGCCAGCAAGACATGGTGTAAAAGCAGGTCTAGGGGACTGGATAAAAGTGCATGGATGGATAGGACGAACCCACCTCAATAGTTAAAAAATAACCCAAAGTTGACTTGTATAGCATGATTTTGAGTACCTGTCATGTTCAAGACTTGGTAGTAGATTCTGGATATATGGCAATCTCATCCCTGCTGTAATAGCATTGAATCTATTTTTCTACACGAACGGATGCATTATTCCTGAAGTAGCACTGTTGTGTAGGGACTCCTTTTATGGGGAAAGATGTACAAATATTAATCCTGGGTTGGAATAAGATGAATTGTGAAGAATTCACCCTATATCCCTGCAGTATGTGAGGCAAAGCTTGGGACAACTCCCAAGAGACTGTTCCCTCTGTGCTGTTCCCGGGAAGTTCTATCTGGTGAGCACCTCAGAAATACTGCCCAGGGTTTGGATTCTAGCACAAAGTTAGCTGATTGGCTTATTTCCACATCGGTTGCTCATCATTTCCTTAAAGCAAAATCACATAAAATGCTCCCTCCTGTGGATCAAAATGGTGAGCCCAATCTGGAAAAGTGATCGGCTGTGCCAAGTGGGGTGAAGGGGCTGGGCTATAGCCACCAGTGACTCATTGGGCCTGTTTCATTCATTCTTTTGTACTGGGCTTGAACCCCAGCAGCCCAAGACAACACCTATGAAGCTGTCACACTCTGATGTGTCAAAGTGACTCAAGCACTTTTGGGCTGGGACCATTGAAATGATGGACTGTTATGGTCTTCCCTCGTAATGCCCATTTAATGCCTGTTCAGGGAGCACTTCATTTTTACATCACTTACATGCTAGACTTAGGCAATTTTGGGTGAAAATTCAGTATTGCTCTTGCATAGGCACTATGCTTTTATTTGAATAAGATGAGTCCCTTGTAACCTAAATGCAGGTCTGCACACATATTTCTAAACTATTCACAGTATTACTTATCATGGAATTACAATTTTTAATGGAAATAATACTCAGGTTTCAAAGGAGGAAAAAATAGGTTGAAACAAAAAACATTTGTATTTTGCTTATGGTAATTCTTATAAAGAATTTAGAAGAATCTTTGTGTAATAAGCTTTAGACTAGAGGTTTATTACCTTATGTATGTCTCAGGTTTCGTAGATAGGAATACAAATGTCAATATGATACAAACCTTGGAGCAGTCAGTCAAATCATTATGTACTATATTTACTGGGAAATTTCAGAGATTATCTACAAATATTGTTTCTGATTTCTGTGTTATAGAATTAAAAAGCATAGAAGGTGGCATTATGCATATACAGGAATAATCCAAATTTAAGATAATGAACATAGAAAAGACTAATAATGATCCATAAAGATTTCATCATACTCAGATATTAAAACGGAAGAAAATTGTTTTTCAAGTCAGAGTTCCAATATGTTGAAGAAATGATGGGGAACAATGAAGTCCCTTTCCTTACTAGTATAAATGGCCAGGGTAATAATTTTAAAGTCATTACCACAAGGATAATATCAGTCAATTTTAGTCTATTTCCATTTTTTTAATGGGCAGGTAAAGCAACAGAACATGCAATTCTTACACTATTCCTTTAATTAAAATTGGAAATGAAAGAGTTATTTGGGTAATGTTTCTCTGAATGAAGTGTATTGATGTTTTAAATTGAATTCTGAATTGAGTTTCCAATAAATTGGAATGCAAGGATTTCTGTCCAACTACATGGAACACTTTAGAAGATTAATGACTGATCATTTCAAGAGTCAAAAGGACTTCAACCACCTTTTGATGGGAGAAAATGAACTACTGCATTTCTATTTTAAAAGTTCATTCAGCTGTGGTTGGAGATGCATTAACAACAGATAGGTAGATTCCAAAGTGAGAGTGTTGGTATTACTAATTTATAATGGATGGTGTAGTTTGCAATTATTTAACCTGTTGTAGCACCTCTGTCCTATGCCAACCTCAGTTCCACACCTATGATTTTGAAATGCTGTTTCCCCTCAGTAATTATGAAGCTGGAATTGACTCTTTGCACCTGGTTCACAGTTCTTTTTACCTTTCACAGTCTTCCATGAATATAAAACCCTGGGGTGTGGATGGTTTGGGTGAGTGTTTTATTTCTAGTCTGCACATCTTGAGATAGCAAGTGTAAATGGGCCTCCATTTTACAAAGATGACTGAGCACTGTGAAGGGATTTGTGTCCCTGTAGGAAAGGTATTATAAAGCAGCAGAAGAAAAATGGAAAATACAAAAACCAAAAGAAAATTCCCCAAACAGCACAACAAAAAGGTTTTCTGTAGCCATGGAGAACCCTTCAGCACCCCAAATCCCACTTGAATGGCGGTGTTCACACACTCACGAATAGCGAGTTCAGAGCTGGCTGCAGATAAAACAATGGCGCGGGTCTCCCATTTGTCTTCTGCTTGTTCAGCTTCCCAGGTCGGCACTGGTTTTTTCCAGGAGCTTCGCTTCCACTCTTCCTCCATTTCAGGAGCTCAGCACCCCTTTTGCTCTTTTTATCCTCATTTAGATAGCGATGCCTGCTCTCCTGACAGTCTGGACACTCAACACACCCAGGAACACAGAGCCCAAGGTCACTGCTGGTCAGGAGATACAGCAGAGTCTAGAAGTTCAACAGACTCTATAAAGCCACCTAATTCTGTTGCGTACTTTGCTCATTTGGGCTATAATTTCAACACACCCTTTCAGCTCACACAAAACAAAGGAAAAGCTGGCTGGGCTTTGAAATGTGGGCATTGAGGCTGTGAACAAGGAAGCAGAGATGAAACTTTTAAGTTGTGTATTCTTGCTTTCTCCCCTTTTCTTCAAATTTGCGTCATAAAGAGTTTGTCTATTTAATAGCCTTATCATAGAACCAACATTTGGTTTGCTCGCTATTTTATCTTTGTTTTCTATTTTATTCATCTGCTCTTAAATTTTTATGACTTTCTGTGTTTCTTCCTAACATCCTAAATTGGATGCTTGGCTCATTAATTCTTAATTTTTAAATTTTCTGATATAACCATTTAAGGACATACATTTCATTCTTTGTACTATTTTTGCTATATCCGTAAGGTTTGATATGTAGTACTTTCATTATCATTAATTTCTGACTGTTTCTAGGTTTGCATGATTTTTTTTCTTTGAGTAATTAGTTTATTCTTAAAATTTCCTTAATTGTTAGTTCTAGGGTTCTATTTTCAGCCAGTAAATGAAACCTGTAAATTGTGCTGTTCGAATCATCTTTATCTGTGATGGATGATCTGCACTTACCTTCTAGACCTGCTCTCCACGTTGCCTTGCCCTGCTTTGTGCTTCAGGAGGCTGACCTTGTGAACATCACCTACTCCTCACCTCCTGGCTTCCTTAGGCTTAGCCAATGGGAGATTTGGGTAGGAGAGTGGAAAGCGGTAGAAAGAAGGGCCGGAGTATTCATTCATCCAACTCCCTCCTCCTGGGCTGTTTTGGAAAGGCCGCAGTCCTCTGTTCAAGGCCACCGACCTTGTCTATGCCCTCTCTCTCCTTCAGCTACTGCTTGCTCTGGCCTTCGAAGCCTGGGGAGGGAACTGCCCTGTTATTTGCCTGGATGTGCTTCTGCATCCATCCTTGGCTGCTGTCCTTTAACCATACCCATTCCTTGAGAATATTTCTTCATTACACTCTCCCCACTCACCTCATCTGAGTGTGGCATCTCTTTTCTGCCAGAGCCTGACTGATAGAATCTCTGGACTCATTTTTGCCTGCTTGACCTAAGAATTTTTGAGAGAGATGGGGTGGCATCTTCCATTATGATGGTAAATTTGCCAATTTCTATGCTTTATATATATTTTTGCTTCATATACTTTGAGGCAACTTTTTCTTTTTAAGTGCATACAAGCTTGTTATACCTTCCTGGTGAAGTGACTCTTTTATCATTATAGTGGCCTTCTCTATATTCCTCATAATGATTTCTGTCTTAAAGTCTATTTTGTCGATATTAATATAGCTAGCTGTTTGTATAGCAGTTCTCAAACTTTTTGGCCTCAGGATCCCTTTACATTTAAAAAAATTATTCAGAACTCCGAAGAGATTTTTTTTTTTTTTAAAGATGACTGGTAAGGGGATCTTAGCCCTTGACTTGGTGTTGTCAGCACCACGCTCTCTCAAGTGAGCCAACCAGACACTCCTATATAGGGATCCGAACCCGTGGCCTTGGTGTTATCAGCACCGCACTCTCCCGAGTGAGCCACAGGCCAGCCCTAGAGATTTTTTTTTATTGGGTTATATATATCTATATTTACCATGTTAGAAATTAAAACCGAGAAATGATTAAAATATTTACTTACTAATCCATTTAAAATAACAGCAATAAACCCACTACATGTTAACACAAATAACACATTCTAAAAATTTAAAAAGTTTTATTTTCTGAAATAAAAAAATTAGTGAAAATAGTGGCATTGTTTTACATTTAAAAAAAATCTCTTTAATGCCTGGTTGATTAGAAGATAACTAGGTTCTCGCATCTAATCTGTTGGTGTATGTTATTCTGGTTGAAATATATGAAAAAAGTCCAGCTTCACACAAATATGTGCAGTGACCTTCCATATCCTCTGGTTCCACATCCGTAGATTCAACTAACCAGACATTGAAAATATGGGAGGGTGGGGGTGAAGCCCAGTAAAAAATAACAATACAACAAAATAATAATATGAATAAAAACAGTATAGTATGCAACTATTTACATAGCATTTACATTGTATTAGGTATTATAAATAACCTAGAGAGGATTTAGAGTATATGGGAGGATGTGTGTAGATTCTCTGCAAATACTACACCATTTTATATCAGGGACTTGAGAATCCATGAATTTTGGTATCCTTGGCAAGTCCTGGAACCAATCCCCCACAGATAGTTGGAAAAGGGAGAAGTACTCTTTTTTCAGATAATCATGGATATTCATTTTTAATACAACACCAGCATTCAGCAAGAGGTGGTTTCTTAAAGGCTAGTTATAATATGAAATCTGAAATCCTATCAGGGAGCTTTTCATATGCTGTTACATTAAAGCCCATTGATCTGTTTTGTACTTTGAATGGATCTCTTACCAATGCATGATTTTGTAATGTCATTCATTGTTCATTTGGAAAATATTGGTTCACTGAGCTGTGCAGATATTCTAGATGTTGACACATTTCATTATACAACATCAAAAAATCACATTTGTACTGTGCGTTGTACGTAATGAACTAAATCTACCTTCAACTCTGTAGTTCCCTGTCCTTAGAAAGTTGTTTCTAGCCTTTGTTTTTATATCTCGTATCTAAATTAAATAAGTGCTAAAATTATGCTTTTCTCTCAGGGTGTCTTGGAGGAAAAATGAAGTTAGGATAGTGAATGCATTTTGTGAAAGCTCAGATGCAGTTTAAACAGGTGTAAGGATTAAAAGATTAGAAAATTATATTTTTATTGCCTCTTCTCAAAAATGTTCAGATATTAACATTTTAATAGAATAAAGGCAATGATTATATTATCATTCATATTCTTCTATTCATAAAGTAATTGTTATAATATTTACTTTTTACCATGAGGATCAATGAAGCAATTTTCATTTTGAGTGAACAAAGGAACACATTTGGCCTATTGACACATTTATTTTTCTTGAATTGGCCTTTTTTTTAAGGGAGATTGCTCTAACTAATCAAGTTTAATCTTTTCATTGCATAGATAAGGTAGCTGAGAACCAGAGTTCAGTGACCTGCCCAAGGACATACATAATGTGAACGGCAGACCTGGGTCAAAGCCTTCATCTTCTGTGTTTGCTTCATTATACTGTCTCTCAAAGTTCTGTAGGTGATATTTCAGGTACCTTCAGAAGAAGCATTTTTATTTTTTAATTTCTAGGCTTCTAAAATCATATCTGTTTCACTGATTCTTTCTGAATCCATGGCAACAGTTGGGGCTCAGAACATGATACCCCAAAGTATGGCACTTTGGTATACTGAATACTTTGAACTAA
Organism: Galeopterus variegatus; assembly: GCF_000696425.1. Taxonomy (NCBI): domain Eukaryota; kingdom Metazoa; phylum Chordata; class Mammalia; order Dermoptera; family Cynocephalidae; genus Galeopterus; species Galeopterus variegatus. Next base: position 442,272 of record NW_007726428.1, read on the forward strand.
AAATCAGAAAGGCTTCAGAAGCAAGGTCTCTCTGACCTTCTCCTGCCCTCCTGTCTCCCACCTTCTTTCTCCCCTGAAGCAAGTCATAGAAGCCAGAATTCCCCTTCCCCAAGGCATGGCCACAGAAACTAGAAGTCCTCTCATTCCAAGCAAGCCATAAACCCTAGAAAGTTCACTGACAGAGTTTGGATGTGTTGTCCCCCCAAAGTTCATGTCAAAATCTGATCCCCAGTGTGGCAGTGTTGGGAGCTGTTTGGGTCATGGGGGTGGATCCCTCATGAGTAGATTAATGCTCTCCCTGGTGGGGAGTGAGTTCTCACTCTATTAGTTCCTGTGAGAGCTGGTTGTTTAAAGGTCCCTGGCACCTCCCTCTCACTCTCTTGCTTCCTCTTGCCATGTGATCTTGTAACCTCTGGAGGGCTGATGCTTTCTGACATGAGTTGAAGCAGCCTGAGGCCAGCACCAGATGCAGCTGTCCCAGAATTGTCCACCGAATAAACCTCTTTTCCTCATAAATTACCCAATTTCAGGTAATATTACAGCAACACAAAAATGGACTAACACAGTCACTCTCTCTCTATTCTCCCTTCTCCCTTGGAGACCCTCATTCCAGTGGGGTCCTGCCCCATACCCGGGAGGAAGGAATGCCTCACAAAGAGTCCAAGAAGAATCTGCACAGACAGGCCTTGCTGGGTTTCCCCTCTCAGTCTGTTACCATTTGATCATACCCTCTTGTCCAATCACATTCCTACATGGTTGTCCATTCTTCATTGAACCTCAGCATAAAAATTGAGTTTTCCCTAGGTCTATGGGTCTTTATTTCTGAAGGCTCCCATGTCACACAGAACTTTGATTAAATAAATTTGTTGTGCTTTTCTCTTGTAAACCTTTCATTATAGGAGTGTCGGCATTGACCTTTATGATGGGTGGGGAAAGGTATCACACCTCTCTGCCCCTACACAACTGTTTGAATACTTGAAATTTTTGGCAGCACACTTGAAGATGAATGCCTCTTTAAAGGAAAAAAAAAAAATAAGGAAATTGAAAAATGTTTCGACAGTCATCATCACATTATTTATTTGCCTACTCCTTCAGCACAAATGCTGTTTGCATAGAGCTGTTAACTGGCTAGACTGTACCATCTTGTAAATTCGTAAGGGCGAAGGTCTAGTATGTTGCACTGAATGTGGGCTCTGTCTTCCAGGATGGCTTGACATTACACTATAGCTGTTGCCTTCTACTGGCAGGAACTTGTACCAGCGCTCAGGCTGCATACTGTGACCCATTCAGCTCAAGATTTTATCTAGTAGAAATTGCCAGTATGTGTACTCAGTGACAGCAAAAATACAGTTTACACATTGATCAAACTTTGATGGCGTCCCTGGCAGGGTTTAAGGTTCACTAGTGTACCATAGCGCACTGAGGAGAACGAGTTTGATGCAAGCAGTTGCCATAGTAACAGCCCCGAGGATGTCAGGTCCTGCCTCATTTCCTGGAGGGGGGGGCATCATAAACTCCTTGTGGAATCTGTCCTGCCCTGTCTCTTGAATCAACCAGGAAATAAAGTAAAGGCTCAGTGTTGCCCCTCCCACACTCCCTTGTCCATTCAAGGGAGCTTAGAATGAATTTCTCCTTCCCTGTCCCTAGATCCAGCAGCTCAGCCACAATCAGTCAGTCTCATTTGTTCTTAAGGCACATTCACTATCAGTTTGTCTCATAGCCCAGAGAAAGGATCTTCAAGTATCTGAGTTGCTGTTCCTCTTGTACACCTTCCCCATCCCCTCCTGTTGACTCTATAGACCCTTCCTGTGACTCTATTGGCCTCTTCAGAATGCTAGTGTGGTATGTAAGGGCCTGATTTTTGCCTTAATTATGCTGGTGCTCCTCTCCTGCTGGAATTTTACGCTTGATAGTAATTAGGACAGGGTAAGTGGATGGGTTGGGTGGGGTGGAGGGAGTGGATTTGAGAACTTATCCTCAAGTGTTGATTTGTTTATATTATGCTGGTGCTCCTCTCCTGCTGGAATTTTACGCTTGATAGTAATTAGGACAGGGTAAGTGGGTGGGTTGGGTGGGGTGGAGGGAGTGGATTTGAGAACTTATCCTCAAGTGTTGATTTGTTTATAAGGAAAATGTTGCAACCATACTTCAGCTCCAATGAAATATTCTCTAGAATCATCCCCAGAACACACATATATAGACATATACACAGACATGCACTCACACACACACACACACCTTGAATTTGCCTAAGAGGCCAGCTCTGTAAGGGTAGAAAGGATATACCATGGAGCAAAAGAACACATTCCAAACTTAAGCCCTAAGTCTGGACCCAAAATTAGCATCCTTTGCCCCGTGAAAGAGTAAACAAACAAAAAAAATCTCTCCCAAACAAAAAATCAACAAAACAGACTCACAAAAAACACAACTGACAAGTTCACAGACTGATTCTGCAGCATGTGATACAGGTACCACCTAATCTGACCGGATCTTGAATCAACATTTGGAAGCAGGAGATCATTTACAGTGTGAGAGAACCTGAAGATAAAATAGCTGTCAAATTATTTGGAGAGGAAATGAGCCAAATGCCCAACCAAACCAAAAAAAAATATGGATGAAAAAGAAATGGCTGAATACACTGAGTTATGTAAGAGTCTGAGAAAGAATTCATAGGGTTTCTGGAAACACAATTTCATCAGGAGCTGAAGGAAAATGAAAAGGAAGACAGCAGGCGTGATTGCTGGGAGCAACAGAGTCCTGCTGAGACAGAAGAGTTTCACCATCAGCTCGGGAAGAATACATCCAGGCAGATACGGAAAACATGGAAATAAATACTTTTCATCAGATCAGGATGGGAGGACAAAAGGGCACCCAGAGACATGCCACATGTAGCAGAAAAGAGAGTGGGCAAAGGCCAGATAAGGTGATAATAGAAAAAGAAAAGTGAGAAAATGACATCTCTGTGGGCATCATTAGGGTGAAGAAAGCAGGCAAATAGAAGATACTCAAAATGTCACAGAGCAAAGCATCCAGAGCACCACAGGTCAGAGCAAATAGTGTCACAAAGGAAACCTCTCCGTAACCAAAAAGGAGGGGGCAGGGTGTGAGTGCAGGAGAAAAAGTGGTAGCTAGAAGTCGGGAGAACCGGGTCATAATCTGGCTCTCTGGCCACACGGCTACGACTCCTTGAGTACACTACCTAACCTTTCTGGGTCAGAGTTTTTTGGTTTGTAACATCAAGGGCTTAGCCCAGAGTAGTAACTTTTTGGCATCATGACCCCTTCAAGAATCAGACAAAGTTTATAAATCCTACAATTACACCTTTGACTGGTCTCTTATTTCCCTTCCAGCTTGAAAAACCCATGGCTCTATGATTTTGGGTGGTTAAGTGTCTTCTTATTTCAAATAATATTTAATTTAGCAAAACCAGTACAGGGAGATTCTGTGGGAGTACATTGGAGATGTGTCAAGGGGATTCTACTATTTAGTAATGAAATGTACAGGAGAAAGTCAAGAGTTGCTAAACTGGTTCACAGTGCTTTGCCCTTTATCCTTTAGCAGCACTGTTTTTTTTTTTTTTTAATCCATTCAATATTTCAGTGAAATTTAACCTAACATATTGTTGCTGAGGCTTGCCTTGGCTGAATTCTTTCTATTTAGATGTTCTCATATTCTTTGCCTGGTCCCATTCTCTTCTCATCCTCCTTTATTCTACTTCTTTATGAAGTGGTAAAGGGGTAACAGGCTAGTGGCATGGAGGTGGATAACTTCAGAAAGAGCTTTCCATGTGCCAGAGGTGGTGCCAGGACAGAGAGTTCTATAAAGAAATGTGGGACACAATCTCTGCTGTCAAGGAATTTATACTGAGGTTGAGAAGATAAGATATAAACACATGAAAAGTGAAGTCATCATAAAGGATTAGATTACGAAAGAGAAGATTACAGTATAAGAGGTGTCTTCAGAGAGCATGTTCTGTCATGTGGATGAGTCTCATGGGTCATTAATGCTTCAGGTTTAAGGGAACATGTCAGTTGGTCTGGGAAGAGATGCATCTTGGTGTTGGGCAGGTTGCCAGGCCTGAAAAAATATGGAAGTATGAATAGCTGGGAACACTCAAGGGAGAGAGAGGTGAGAGGACATTTTTATTTGAATTCATCTTGCTTCTACTCCCTTCCTTTCCAGGGCCCCTACTGGAGGCACTGCCACCCAATCTCTCACTCAAGTTACCATTTAGAAGACAGTCAAAATGAAGGGCCACATAAAATGGAGCCAATCTTTGAACTAAGGAAAAGATCATCTCTTCTGTATCTATCAGGAAATGAAAAAATCTATCAGGAGTGCCTACTTTTTGGAAGAACCTATTCATTCATTCAAAGAAATATTTATATCGAGCATCTGCTCTATGTCAGGCACTATGTTCACTGTGGAGACACAGCAGAGAACAAGGCATATGGCCCTGACCTCTTGGAGCTTAGTGAAGGAAAGCCAGATACCGGTTTTCACTGTTTTCCAGCAGCTCCATACACGGAGGATGGCTGACTACGGCACTGCTACTTCAGGGAGGATTAGCAGTCTGATCCAACCCACCTCCATCCTATCAAGACCTGTTCTGTTACTCACTTGGTGGTTGGTTAGTGGGTACTACCATGAGCGGTCACTTGTCCAGGAGCAGAATTCCTGATTCTGGAGAATGACAAAGGTGCTAAGAGAACATTGAAAACAGAACAGGAAGTGGAATTTCGGCATTCAGCTCTGGATTAACGAAGCTAGCAGTGTGGTGGCAAGAATACGACATAAAAATCTTGAAGGTTGGGAGAGGTACATTACAGTGCTTCATGGTTTTACCAAGAACACAAATAGCAGGTAGAAACAAGTAGGGCTTTTGAAAAAAAAAAGCCCCAAACTAGGCAGCACAACAGGGATACATAAAATACACAGTAAAGAGGCAAAATAATAAAATACTATAATTTGGTCTCCCAGCAAGCAGGAGGGAAGCTGAGACTGAAAGAATGGATTAGCATTCATGAGTCATTTGTTCAGTTTTGAATTGATGGAGCCCTGGCTGGTTGGCGAGGCCCGAGCAAGCTGGTCATTCTCCCGTCCAGCCCTGCGGTCCCTGTAGAATGAGCTGCTCTCTCATCCTTTCTCCTAAATGCCTAACCATTTCTAAAGCAGCAGCGTTGGGCTGGCACTGTGCTTTTCATCTTCACAAAGCTCTGCAAGGAATATGTGAGGACACTGGGCTCAGAAATGTGGAGTGACCTGCTCTAAGCTCACTCAGCAGGTGTGGAGGCCACAGCCAATCTCAATGTTTGTAACTCTTACTGGTTCTCGTCTTCCTACAGTCTAGCACTTCTCGTGTCCTGTGGCTTCCGGTGCCCTTTGACATTTGACAAATGACCTCTGTTTGAGAGGCAAAGCAAAAGCCTCATCAAAGTGAGCACTAGAGGGTCAAACGGTCTAGAAACATCCCTTTTCATGGATAAAGGCAGAAACGTCCTTTCAATTACTTACTTCTGGGATTGTCTTAAATCGGGGTCTGCTAAGCGAATGATTTGAGACACAAGTTGCCTCTGGTGCCAGAAAGTAAGAAAGTGATTAAAAAAACAAAACAAAACAAAATCTCACATTGATTGGGGGTTTGTCAAAGGGAAACAGGAGCCAACTGAAAGAACTTCCAATGACCAAAGCTGGAACAATTTGAACAACGAAGTAAGTAAAGGGGGTCCTGAATTATAACCCAAAGTACAAAATAGACACCCAACAGTCCATACTGATACAAATTAATGATTGAGTAAATGAATAAGTGGAGGAGAAGAGACAAATCTCCTGTGTGTAAGAATTCCAAATAATTTAGGCGGATCCTTTGCCCTCATGCAGAGGGAGCCTAACTTCTCACTCCTTAAATGTGGGTTGCAGTTAGTGGCTTCTTCTCAAAGAGTACAGTCTGGAAAGGTGGAAAAACGAGTAACTTTACAGAGGAGAAACCTGATAAACACTACCCGAGCCAGGTGACCAACCTCAGCATCAACAGCGATAAGTCATGTTGATAGTATGTACCACTGATCTAATATGACGAAAATGGCACTTTACCTCTGTGGTCTCCCAAACTCCCATAGTCCCAAGGGAAGGAGATTCTGCAAAATACCTGACCAGTACTCCTCTAAACTGTGAAAGTCACCAGAAACAAAGAATATCTGAGAAACTGATATGGTGTCCTAGAAGGGATCTTGGAATAGAAAAAGGACAGATTAAAACTAAGGAAATATGAATAAAATATGGACTTTAGTTAACAATAATGTATTAATGCTGGTTCATTAATTGTAACAAATGTGCCTTATTAATGACAGGGAAAATGAGGCATGAGGTGCATGGGAACTCAAATTTTCTGTAAATCTAAAACTGTTCTAAAGAAATAGTCTATTAAAATACAGGTTAAACTCTATTAGCCGAATATTTTGACCATGAATTTAAAATGCCTAATGGGGATGGGGAATGTTGCTTTCTGTGTTGCTGTCTGTTGCACCTCCAGTCCTGTCGTTAACCTTTGTTTCATACCCAGGGCTGTCTGGACTGCCCCGCTGGCCTTGTTCTGGTGGAGGGGGCTGCCCCCCGGGAAGCCAGAGTGCACAGGGAACTAAGCCTGGTTTCTTTATCCCTGAGACTCTTGTAGGTGAGCAGCTTTGGCTGGGACAGGGCTGGGCTGGGAGAGGGCATTGCGAGCAGTCTCTGACATTGGCTGGCTTCCTGGCCTTCTCAAACACACACTTGCAGGCCCATTTTTGAGACTCTTGTAGGTGAGCAGCTTTGGCTGGGACAGGGCTGGGCTGGGAGAGGGCATTGAGAGCAGTCTCTGACATTGGCTGGCTTCCTGGCCTTCTCAAACACACACTTGCAGGCCCATT
>NW_007726428.1:449948-458963 GCF_000696425.1 Galeopterus variegatus
CTGGATGGGTAACACAAGTATTGCAATCACTGGAGGAGATGGTGCCTCATGGTAAATTTAACTTGCAGCCTGGTTTACACTGTTTGTGATGTGATTACCACCCAAACCCAAAGAGGACCAACAAGACCTAGGCTCCGTTACCACGGTAGGCAAAGGGCCTCAAGAGACCCCGTCTACAGTCCTAGTGCTAACGTAGTGATTCTGAAACAGCTAGAAAAGGCCTTTCTGAAGAGAAAACATTTAAGCTAAGGCCTGAAGGATAAAAAAGGGAAGTCTGCAGAGTGTGGACTTCTCTCAGAGAGAACAGCATGTGCAAGGGCTCAGAGGCAAGAATGAGTTTTGCATGTTTAAGGAACTGAAAGAAGTCCAGACGGCTGACCATAGTGAGGGAAGGAGACAGGCACAGCACTGGAACGTGGAAATAAACTCAACAGATTACTCAGTAGCTACAAACACACTTAACCTGTCTAGACAGATGTGTTGGTTCCCCCCAAGCATGGTGCATGTTAGTGGCAGCCCCGTGCACACATCTAGGGGTTATCTTTGATTCTTCTCTCTCTCTCACCTCCACATCCACTTCCTTGGTTATTTCTGCTGGCTCCACCTCCAGAATACATCCTTCTCACCATCTCCACGGCCACAACCAGACGTGGCCCAAACCTCAGCACTTCTCCTAGGCTTCAGCTCTCTTCTGTCTCTCGAGTATCAAGCTGGGTTCCTTGCAAGGCCTTTGCGGTTCTTCCCCTAAGTCTTCCCGTGACCGACTCTTCTTCATCATCAGGTCTCCACTCAGTTCTCGCCTGCTCCCAGAGGCCTTCTCCCTCTCGTCTGCAACCCCGGTTATGCTCTGCTACCTTAGGCTATTTATGATCGTTCTTCACAGCACTTGTCAGACATGGAAATGATTTTGCTTCTTTAAAAGATGACTGTCTCACACAGGAGTGTGTTAGTTGCTTGAGGACAGACACTTTCTGGCTTGGCACCCAGTGGGTGCTCTGGCCTCCCTTTCAAGTCTCATTAAACACCCAGCCCAGGTGGATTGGGCCCCGTCGGTGGCAGGGCAGGAAGGGCAGTGGGCCTGGGAGGCAGGAGCCCCTGGTGGCCTGACCGTCGCTGTGAGCCCAGACGATCTACTCCTTCTGCCTCACTTTTCTACCCTGTAAAAAGAAGTTGAGTTTGACGACTTCCAGGTGTGTTTGTGCCTGTGGCTGGTGTAAAAGGAAAAGTACAGAAGAGTATTCACTGCCCTAGGCTGCGAAGTTGAGGCTTTCCTGATGAGCCCAGCCCTCTGGAAAACTAAAGTTGGGAAATTCTGAGTTTGAGTTTTTGCCCAATTAAAGTCCTGCATATACAGTAAATGTGTCTCTCCTAAAATCAGTATTGTTTTTTTTTTTAAATTTAGAAAACAGTGTTCACACTTTATAAAGATATTTGCCCCCAGCATTTATTAAAGTCCTGCATATACAGTAAATGTGTCTCTCCTAAAATCAGTATTGTTTTTTTTTTTAATTTAGAAAACAGTGTTCACACTTTATAAAGATATTTGCCCCCAGCATTTCCAGTTGTCTTCATGGTAAATAATGCTAATGCTTGTGTTGTATTTCACCAGAACTCAGACAATTAAAGGAATGACAAACAGTAATTTATATTTTAAGCAGCAACCTATCTCTGGCTGTTTTGTCCCCTCAAGAAAAGGATTTTCTATATGCTCTGTTGAATATTTGGAGTCATCACTTTTCCCCTAACGTAACTGAGATTTATCTATCTCCCATTCAACAAATATTTAGGGATGAAGCCACTATTTATGAGCCATTGCCTTAAGTGCTAGAGCCTGCTTTCTCTGGAGCTGGAGGAGACACGAGGCCACAAAGCAATCACACAATTCACGTAGTGATGTGGAGACAAGGAAGCAGAGCAAAGGGACGAAGAGAGGGGTCGTCGGAGGCCCTGCTGTGGCTAGCTAGTTAGAAAGGACTCTTCCTAGAGATCTCGAAATGAAGCAAAGCCAGCCATGCGGTGGTCCAGGCAGAGGCACAGCAAGCAGAAAGGACGGGAAGCTGGCTTGCTTTTCGAGAAACAGCAAGGGCAGGCGGGCTGAGGGGCTGGAGGATAAAGAGCAAAGGAATCTTTGTGCAGCGGACTTGAGGAAAGGTGTCTTTATGTGGGGCAGCCATGTGGGGTGACATATGGTAATAAAATGATAGTAACAGTAACTAACAATTATAGAACATTTGTTCTAAGTATTCTCTAATGGTTTCTTTAAATAAAATGTATCCTGTGTTTGTTTTATGGCTACAATATCTTCTACTTTCCTGAAGATTAAAAAAAAAAAGCATTTTGGTCCCTGGTTTGTTCTGCTCTCATTTGTTTGTTTCATGCTGGAGCTTGTATTCCTGGAGGTCTCTGGTGATCCTTGGTTCTCCATTCATATTCAAAGATGAGGCACTAAAAAGCTGGTAGGAACCTCTGAGTCAGTACACAGGCTTGACAACTGGTTTTGGTTTTTTTCCCCTACTGTAGACAGAGTGATTGGGTGGCTAGATAGCTTTTTTGTTGGGAAACTTCTAAAGCTTTTTCTTTGGAGTTGCTCAGTTTCTCTAAAAATGAGTCCTTCACTCTTTTTGGGGGGTGGGATTGAGGTTGGAAGAAGGGTGGCCAAACAGCGTGCCTGGCTGTCAGCCTTTGGAGCTGGGCAGGGAGGGGGCCCGTGTCCGGCCATTCAGCATGCAGACTTATGGTGACTCCACAGTGTTGGTCCTACAGGTTGCTTCCTTCCCCCTTCATGGCTCTCTGACTTAATTTCCCCAGGGCTTCTAGCTTTGCTAGCCTCTGGGGAGGGGATGATAGATGGCTGCTGCTCGGGTCTAGAGGGAATCCGGGTGTCTACCCACCATGTCTCAGCCTTTCCTCAGCCCTGTTTTCCCCTCGTACCTCACCAACGCCTTCCTAGATCCTGGTGCCTCAGCCCCCAGTCTGCCGGGGGCTCTGCTGGAGCGACGCAGCTTGTTTCTCAGCTCATCATTCTCCATCTCTGAATAAAATCTGCTGAGCTAGTTACCATTTCTCCATCCACTTTCCATTTCTCTAAAATTTGTGGACATTTCTTGTCCAATGTTTTCTCCTCTCCCGTCCTCCTTGTCCTCCTGAGTTTACATCTATTTCATTCCTTTTAGAAGGGAAATGAGATAAAGGTGTGTGTCCAATCTGAGTATCTCACTGAGAACCTCTAAGTGTTAGCTCTGACTATTTCTCTTATTTCTCATTGCAGTTCCTGAGATCGAGCTCTTTACAGGTGAGGCAGTTAAAGCAAAAAAAAGGAACATGTATAAGGCCTCACACCTAGGAAGGAGAACTAGGGTCCGCAGACAGGGTTTTCTGTCTTTAAGCCCAGACCCTTGAATTTTATGCTGAACCTGCTTCTGTTACAATAGAGCTCAGTTTGCTTTTAGCTTGGCCTAAGATCTTATGTTCTTATACAGAAAATATTTTGTTTCTTTTCTCAGGCAGGGTAAAGGTTGTAGGGCTTTGTTTGTGGCTGGGGGAGAAATACAGTCAACCTCAAAGATTATTCCCTACAGAGCATGTTATATATAGAAAATGTTTGTACAGGGCTGGCCCGGTGGCGCACTGCTACAGTGCGCTGCTTGGGAGCACGGCGGCGCTCCCGCCGAGGGTTCGGATCCCACATACAGACCGGTTCCCACTCACTGGCTGAGCGAGGTGCGGGCGTGACACCGAGGGTTGCGATCCCGTTGCCGGTCCCGGTCCGGTACGGGCGCGACACTGAGGGTTGCGATCCGTTGCCGGACATGAAAAACAAAAAGACAAAAAAAGGAAAAAAAAAAAGAAAATGTTTGTACAGAACATTGTCATATTAATATGTCTATTTGAATCACACTGTTAATATGGAAACTTATGTAAAAATATATATTTATCATTAAGGAAATTTTCTGGAATAGAGTCAACACAGAACTTTTTTCCTAAGAGGGCAATCACTGCCCAGGTGATGCTTTTTACTTTGCCTAAAGTAAACAGTGGGTATTTGTTGGTTTCTTGTTTTGCTTTGCCCATCTGTGAGTCTTGATGTTTGCACACTAGGTTTTATAGATCCATCTTTGCTTGGCTTCTGCGAAAGCTTATCCAACTGTCATTGAAATCTCCACTTCTGATTCTATCAGTGTTTGATAAGGAAACTGGTCTCAAGCAAGTCACTGTTAACAACGTAGAGGACAATTTTTTAATGTTTCTATTGTACTACAGGTATTTTGGAAATCACTTAAAATAATCTACGAATCAGTTTAAAATGACTGGTGTTTATGAAACAAAAACAATCACTTCAGATGCACAGCATATTTTATATCCTATCTCATTTCATCCTTTTCTTTACACTTCATTCCAGAAATTGGGATATATAACTTTGGTATAATTGCCATTCTTTGTAGAACATTGTTTTTGACCTTTGCTCAATAAATAGAAGGCAAAAGTCTACTTCAATGCATGGTTTAGATGCAGCAGGACAGGTTTTTCTGATTTCTCTTCTCCCTTTTGTTTGGAACCTGCTCATGTGGCAGAAGCAGAGTTTTTCAATAATTGGCACCACAGCCCAGGTGTGCGAGGGTGATTAATATTAGCAAAAAACAAGTTTGTCTTGTTGCTCCGCTTTGCAGATGGTGAAAGTTCTAGGCCTGCTGCTACTGAGTACTGCAAGTATAGTGGGAGGCCTGTAGCTGTCACCTCAAAGGTCTTGAGCTGGTTTGTTCCATATTCCCCTGGTGGGGGGGTCTTCTTTCCCTGCCTTTTCTTTAGCTACAGGTACCCTGGTACACCCACGTGAGTTAGGCAGATGGGCCTGAACAAGGACTTGGGTGCTGAAGCCTCTCCCAGTGAAGGGTCCAGGGTGGTGGGTGTGTTTTGATCAGGTCCAGCTCACTGAGCACTGACAGCAGGTTAACTGGACTAGGCTATGGAGGCCAGAGGGGGAGGGTCTCACCTGGCCTGGCAGGGTGGTTGGAGTGACCCCTGCCCTGCAGGCTCCACTCCCTCCCTTTGTGGGTAGCTTTGTCAGGCTCAGTCCTGGGGCTCCCTTGTGGGCCATCCCCTCACTTTTTAACAGCCCCCAGTTCTGACCTCCTTTTAGTCTTGAAGAGATGCAGAAATCCTCCCCTTTTCCTTCCTGTCTCCCTCAGAGGGACAGAAACAGAGAAAAGACAGTGAAAGGACAAAGACTCATCAGAGGCCAACTCTGTGTGTACTAAAAGGTGATCTGATGGGGAAGTAAAGAATCTATTTAGGCTGTCCCTGGGCTTGGTGTGTCTGTGGTCAGCCTGAAATGCTCTATTATGCAGCTTCTGCAGGTCCTTCTAGACCTTGTGGGTGACACTGAGGGATCATGTGGAGAGTCAGAGAACACAGCCTTCCTTCCGGCTACTCCTCAGTCCATCTCTGCAGCCTCAACAGGCTCCCCATATATTTCTTTCAAGCAGGCCAAATCCTGCTTGTCTCTTATTTCCAAATACTCCCTCTCCTGGAGCTGTCTTCAGAGCAGGCTGTGTTTTTCACATCGACCTTACTTGCTTTCACTAAAATAAGTGCACAATATCGTTCATTGTTAAGGTTTTTTTTTTTTTTATACTGTTAGTCTCTCTAGGGAGATAACATGAGTAACAAATATTAGGTGAGAAACACAGACTCAAGAAATAGCAGTTAAACATTGTCCTGAGTTTTACCATGAGACACAAATGGGCTGGGGTTTCTTCTAATCCTCCTTCCTCTAAACCCTCCTTCTGAGTGGCATGTGATAATTCCTCTGGGTTTCGTCTGTGTTGTTTGTTCTGCCCAGGCTTCTCTGGATTGGGTGTTTCTAAGGGATATAGGAAAAACAAACAAGCCATTGCTTTTTACTATTCTCCTCTCTTACATGGTCACTCAACACAGCACTTCTGACACCGGATGTGTAGGGATTTTCCCCATACACCAAGTGATTCTCCAGCAGACACCAGCTGGGGGTGTCTAATTCAATCCAACTCTGACACTATCTACCTGGAGATAATGTCAGACCCCACAGGTTAAGGGCTCAGTCCCACAAGACTGCAACTCACCTTCAGATGCACCAGTCGAAAGCCCCAGGTTGTTACTTGTACAAATTGGAGGTCCCATGAACCCCTCCTTGGGTTCAATTAATTTGCTAGAGCAGCTCAGACTCTGGGAAACTCTTTACCTATGTTTATGCATTTATTCTAAAGCACTTTACAAAGGTTACAGATGAACAGCCAGACGAAGAGACGCACAGGGGGAGGTGTGCGGGAAGGGACCCGGGGCTTCCACGCGCTTTCCTGGTGCCCCACCCTCCAGGAGCCTCCACTTGGTCAGCTATCCAGACTCTAAAGCACTTTACAAAGGTTACAGATGAACAGCCAGACGAAGAGACGCACAGGGGGAGGTTTGCGGGAAGGGACCCGGGGCTTCCACGCGCTTTCCTGGTGCCCCACCCTCCAGGAGCCTCCACTTGGTCAGCTATCCAGATGCTCTCCAAGCCCAGTCCTTTCGGGGTTTTGTGGAGGTTTATTATGTGGGCATGACTGATTACATCGTCGACCACTGGTGATCAACTCAACCTTCAGCCACTCTCTCCTGCTGGGAGGTGTGGGAGGTGGGGAGGTGGGACTGAAAGTTCTGACCCTCTCCTCACAGGTTGGTTCACCTGGCAACCAGCCCCCATCCAGAGGCTATCTAGAGGCCACCAGACATCTCATTAGCATATAAAAGACACTCTTTTCACTCTGGAGATTTCAAGGATTTCAGGATTTATGCCAGGAAACAGGGAGGAAGACCATATACATATATTTCACAACATCACAGTACTGAACCAAACTACTTAGCTTCTAGGTACTTTTAGGTTGGTGTCTCTTCCAAGATTACCAGTTGTTTTTCCTGACAATAATTAGGCCCCAGACTCTGGGCGTCCTCCCCTGTGCCCTGGCCCACTTTTGCTGCTCAGGTTGGTTGTATCTAACTTAGAGGCAAGTTGTTCATGCTTGTTCCCATCTTAGGTGAACAAGGCCTGCTCCTTTATAACTGTCTCTTTATACCATTTTGGGGGAGTCCAGAAGGTCTTATGAGTAATCATTCTTGCACAACAACTCCAAAGGGAGGTAAGTGAGCCTAACGGTTAAAGGAACAGGCTCTGGAGTCCAATCACCTGGCTTGGGGCTAGGCTCCACCACTTGGTAGCTGTGTGACTTTGAGAAGTTTACTTAGCTCCTTTAAGTGGGGATAGTAATATATCTATATACTATATATGGTTTTCAAAAAGATTAAATACAGACCTTTCAGAACAAGGACTGTTTGTGGAAGGTGCTTGATCAATGAGCTGTGATTATACCCACTTTAGAGGTAGAAAAGTCTGGTTGTTTAGTCTGGGGAAGTTGAGTTCCAAAGTGGGGGAACCGAGTTCTAAACCCAGTGCAGCCTGCCTCCAGTGCCCTCTCTCTTAGCTACGTGCAGTAGCAGCTGATAGCAAGCTCTGTCACCTCCCACCACCTGATCTACCTTAGCCTCCTCCGACAGCTCCCACAAGGCCTTGTCAACCTAAAATGAAAGATAGAGAGATTGACTCTCCAAAGGAAAGGATTTATTTGGGAATAGCAGGAGACCGGAATCTAGGATACGTGTGCTATGGTGGACCATGGACGCATCCAAAGAGGCTGGGGCAAAGACGAAAAGGGAAGTCCATGCAAACTATTTGGAAACAAAGACCATTGGTCACAGAGGCTTACTGCAGGAGCTGGTGTCAGTTCATTGGTGGAGACAACCGTATCAGGCAAGTGTCCCTGTGCAAGTGGCTTATCTGGAATACTGAAGTTTTGAGGAATTCTTTGCATAGTTCTGCCATAGGCATAAAAAATACTTGTGTGAGAGCCCCTCCTGCATGGCCTGCTGGCTCCATTTTGTTAGGGTTTGACATTAGTGACTCCATTTTGTTACTGATAACTTTCATAGCCTTCTAGCTTTTATGCATGCCCTCTGGGTCTCTTTCCAGGGTGCTGATCAGGCTTTAGATGTCCAGTTCACTGGCATGGCCATCCAATGCCCACTGAACCATCAAGCCCCTTTTGGCCAGTCACTCCCTCCACATACTTCCTTTATTTTCTCAGTGACTCATCACCAGGGTACATCTCTTGCCCTTGCGGGAGTGCTCTTTAATGATACCAAAAAGCTTAAGACTCACAGAAAAATAACCAACACTATTTCCAGGAGGGAAGCCTGTTCCCTTGCACAGGTTTGGGCAAAATACTTCAGGTGCAGAGAAAGTCTTTTCGGGCTTTCATCCAAAACTCAAACCAAACACACAAACACTAATTTATTTTTAGGTTTCAAATTGTTCAGGAAACAACACTCCAATTTTTCATAGCCATGATTATCCAGGTTTTACCCAGGTTCATAAGGACACATTCTGAAACACCACAAGAAAGTCCAGGTTGTGGGTAGAGAGCCCCAAGAGGAAGGAGTGGAGGAGAGGGGGTTTTTCTTTTTGATAACAAGCAGGAAGGACAGGAGATCTTGGAACGGAGCCGGGTCTTGTCATATTTCTGGCCCCATTGTGCATGCAGCCTGAGGTGGTTTGGCGAAACATCAGAATGTGGGGGCATTTCTTTATTGCACAGGGAACATATAACAGAAATTCCATTTTCATGAATTTCAAAAGTGTGATCTTTTATTTCTTGTTGGCTTGAGGGTTCTAGCATTTTGAAGTCAGTATGAAAACAAGTAGGAGCAGTGTGACTCCAGAGACAGAAAACCTGGGTTCCTGTGCAGGGCAAGTCCCTGAACTCCTTGGGTCTTAGTTCTCTAACAGAGGTGGGTGGCCTGGGCAATATGCCTTGTAAACTGAGCACAGCAGCCACAGCTGAAGTGGGGACTGTCATCGTCTTGTTACCAGAGACATGTCAGGAACTAGAGACAGGTACAGTTTCATAACTCAGAATTCCTCACTGATGCTTCCTAGTGAGAAACCCT
>NW_007726428.1:459859-464889 GCF_000696425.1 Galeopterus variegatus
AAACCTGGGTTCCTGTGCAGGGCAAGTCCCTGAACTCCTTGGGTCTTGGTTCTCTAACAGAGGTGGGTGGCCTGGGCAATATGCTTTGTAAACTGAGCACAGCAGCCACGGCTGAAGTGGGGACTGTCATCGTCTTGTTACAGGGAACTCATGTCAGGAACCAGAGACAGGTACAGTTTCATAACTCAGAATTCCTCACTGATGCTTCCTAGTGAGAAACCCTTTTAGAATGGGAACTGGATCTTCTCCATTTGAGACATACTTTCAGTCAAATAGATTTGATGGGAGCACAAAAGTTACTTTTAGCTTTTAAATAGGAGCCTGTTATTATAGAGAACATAAGAAGAAAAATGTATTTTTTATTGCTTTTCAAAAAACTTTGGACACAATATTTAATCATACTTGCAAAATATAAATTAGGAGGAAGCTTTTAAAAAGCATATGTAATGCAGTAGTATTTTTTCATCTCTTAAAATATTTTGTGACAGAAATTTAAAATATATACACAAAAGTAGAGAGAATAGTAAAATGAACCCCCGTGTACTCATTACCAGTTTCAACAATTATGAACTCTCTGCCAATCTTATTTTCTCTATTCTCCCTCACACTTGTTTCTCCCACACTATTTTGAAGCAAATCCCGTGTATGTATAATTTTATCCATAAGTATTTCAATATGTATCTCTAAAAGACAAAAACCTTCTCCCTCCCACAACATTAGGAAAAATTTAACGCTTACAACAAAGTAGATTCTACTTCCCACCCACCTAGATTCTACTGCTAACATTTTGCTGTACCTGCTTTGTCATGTATCTATCCATCTATCTATCCCTCCATCCGTCAAGCCACCTTGTTTTGTTTTTGATGTATCTCAAAGTGCCGTGTAGACATCAGTATACTCCCCCTTAAACACTTCAACACTCATATCATTAGCTAGGGTTCAATATTTGTTTATAGTTTTTCCCCACTGGATATAACATTTACATCAATGAAATATACAAATTTGAAATACACATCTGCATTTTGACAAATGTAACCCAAATCCCCATCAAGATGTACAGTATTACCATCACCCCAGAAAGTTCCCACATGCCCCTTCCTAGTCAATCTCCACTGTATCAGTCCATTTTGGGGTTGCTGTAACAGAATACCTGAGACCAATGATTTATAAAGAAAAGGGGTTTATTTGGCTCATGAGTCTGGGACAGCTGCATCTGGTGCAGGCAGCTGGCGGGTAGAAGCAGATCACATGGCAAGAGGAAGCAAGAGGGAGAGAGAGAGGGAAGGTGCCAGAAATCTTTAAACAACTAGCTCTCGTGCGAACTAATAGAGCGAGAACTCACTACCCTCCCCTCCCCACCTCCCCAGGGATGGCATTAATCTATTTATGAGGAATCCACCCCAATGACCCAAACACCTCCCAATACTGCCAAGTTGGGGATCAGATTTCAACATGAGCTTTGTGGGGGACAACATACCCAAACTCTATCACCCACCAACCCCCTGACCACCCTCCCCCATTCTAATGTTTTTCTACTATACATAAGTTAAAGCAGTACTTTTGAGGATTTATCTTGTCTGTTGTAACTGGGATCAAATCAGTATACACAGTATAAACTTTCTTTTTGATTTGTCTCCCCCCACGCCATGCTGTCATGGGTTTTTAGAGTGCTTCCCAGGTTTTGCTTACTCCTTCCCAGGTTTTATGCTGAGTGTGTAAGATTTAGTTTGAGCAAAGGGATCGATTGCTATAGTAAGTTTGAGAACCAATGCTCTAGTCCTTTTAGCTCCAAGTTTATTTGCCTTGAAAAAACGTATTTGGTTACTTAGTACTTCCCTGGTCAGTTGTCCACTTAGTAGTGCTCAGAATTTTCTTGGTTACAACAGCCATCTGCCTAATCTTACCCTTGCAAGGAAATACAAGAGCTTTGAATGTTCTTCGGACATGTAGCCAGAAATTATTCTGTCCACATGATCTCTTCTTATCCCCATCTCTGGCCAATAAAACTCCAAACTGAAAACCTCCACCAAATAACAATCAAAAAAGGTGATTTATACCTATCTTTCCTCAAAGTACCAATTACTTTGTCATCCAGATGTCAGTGGGCATTCCCTGTGCCCTGAAATGCAAAATGAAATTGGACTGAACGCAACCTCATGGGTAGGAGCCCCTCTGCCCCTGTGCACCTCTCCAGGCATCCTGGGCCTTGGTTTGCTTTCCTTGTAACCTGTGGCTGAGCTTCTACATCTGCTGGACTACTCAGTGTCTGGGTCACCTTGCTCTCCTATGCACGTGCCTTTTCAGGCTCCACATCAACCCTGAAGTGACACTTCAACTCCTTTACTTAGATTTCTGCTAAAACCCACTCCCACAAGAATTTTTAGGCATACAACAGACATTTCTAAAGGTTTAGGATGTTGGAGGAGTTTTATATCAAAGAATCGCAAAAAATCTTTAAAAATTTTAATTCTAGACACTCCTATTTCTAAAGAGCCCTTTATCTGCTTGTTCATATTTCCCAGCTACACTCTCTTTTCTCCTCTTTTCCTGAAACACTGACTTGTTTTTTATGCAGAACAGTTTTATTTTCTCTTCTTTTCCTTGCCTTCTTCCAAGCCATCCTCACCCAGCAGCCTTCTCAGGACTGTTTTTCTGGTTACTGCTATACAAGAAATTATAGTGCCGGCATCAGGATCACACAGCCACGTGCCACATTAGCAAGGCTTCAGACAACCGCAGACCATGTACATCATAGTGGTCCTGTAAGATTGTAATACTGCATTTTTATTGTAACTTTTTCTTATGTTTAGGTATGTTTAGACACACAATTACTTGCCATTGTGTTACAATTGCCTAGTGCTCAGCACAGTAACATGCTGTACAGGTTTGTAGCCTAGGAGCCATAGGCTAGACCATAAAGCTTGGTGTGTAATAGGCTCTGCCATCTAGATTTGTGTAAGTACACAATACGATGTTTGCATGATAAAACCGCCTAATGCTGCATTTCCCAAAATTTATTCCTGTTGTTGAGAGGCATGACTGCATATATAAAGTATTATTTACAAAGCATGTAGTATAAATGTATATTTATATTTATAAATATATAAATAATATACTTGTATACATAGATAACATGCATGTGTATATATAAAGTATATAGTATATATGTATATTTACATACATATGTATATAGGTATATAAAGTATATCTGTAGTGCCAGCATTAAGATGATATATATAAAGATTGCATGTATATAATTTTATTATGTATATAAAATCTTGGCTTTAGCTTTAGCTGAGATACTTAACCTTTTTGACTATATTCTCATTTGTAAAATGGAGACAATATTTGCCTTTGTGAGAGTCAAATATGATAAAACACATGAAAGCATTTTGTAAACTAAAAGGTGTTTGTATAAACAACCTAAATGTTCATCAACAGCTGAATGAGTAAAGTTAAGCAAATGAGGTATATACATATGATGTTATATTATTCAGCCATAAAAAAGCAGCAGGTTTACAAATATCTTAAAACTATGCCTGGTAGATGGCGGATGCTCCTAGTTGTTTGCCAAATCTGAATTACTGTCTCTGCTCAATAGATTGGTAAGTGAACCAAGCCTTAGGTCTAAAATCCCATGTCAACCATCTAGGGTGACACCAGCTGTCTTTGTTCATTGTGCTTCTATAACAAAACACCTAAGACTGGGTAATTTAAAGAGAACAAAACTTTATTTCTCATGGTTCTGGAAGCTGGGAAGTCCAAGATCAAGGTGCTGGCAGGTTCGGGTCTGGTGAGGGCCCCGTCTCTGCTTCCACCACGACAACTGTTGCTGCTTCTTCAGAGACAAGGAACGCTGTGTCCTCTTATGGTGGAAAAGTGGAAGAGCAAGAGAGGTGAACTCTCTCTGAAGCTTCTTTTATAAGAGCATTTATTTATCCATGAGGGCTCTGCTTATCACTTTCCCAAAGGCCCCACCTCTTAATACCACCACAGTGGGCATGGTTTCAACATGAATTTTGGAGGGGACACACATTCAAACCACAGTGTTAGCCAATCCGTGTTAAAGTGTTTCAATGACTCTTCTGCTCCTCAGGCTCCCTGTGCTGTGTGCCACAGATTTGGGGGGATGGTGCCCCAACTGATAAGTTCTAGCCTCATTACTGCACCCTCAGTTCATACCTTGTGGGTGGCCCTCTCTGGAACCTATGTCTAACTTTAAGTCTGCTTATCCTACAGACCAAGGCAGGTGATATGTATTAAAAAGTGGGGTCCTGCCTGTCCCCTGGCACAATAAAGCGTGTGGAGCTTTTGTGGCTGTGTTAGGAGGCTCAACTGGTGACTGGATTCTGGCTCCCACCAGGTCCTTCTATAAAGGTTGAGGAGCAAGCTTGGGAGCCAGCCAGGATGGTTAGGTGGGGGCAGGGATTGCTGGACATTAGGCTGGCAGGAGGGCCTGGAAGGAGGGAAGGTAAGAACAGCCCTTGTGTGCTCTGTGGTGCAGCCCGAGTGCACTCCCCGCTGGCTCCAGGGCCAGCCCTAAGCAGCTGCACTGGCACGTGGCAGATGGATGTGCCTTTGCTGCCTCTTGCCCCCCTGGCCCTGATTCTAGGAACGTGAGGAATGGTGTAGCGAGCAGGAACCTTGTGGGAAGTGTTTCAATCCATTCATTGGTACAGGATGAATGTGTCCCACTAAAATTCATATGTTGAAACCCAAACTTCCAATTCCTAGCATGAGACCTAATGTGGAGATACAGTCTTTACAGAGGCAATCCAGATAAGATGAGGTTATTAGGGTGGGCCCAAATCCAACACGACTGGTGTCTTTATAAAGAAGGGAAATTTGAACACAGACATATATACAGGGAGAAAGCCATGTGATGGCCATGTGATGGCCAACTGCAAGTCAAGGAGATAAGCGTTGAATGGATCCTTCCCTCACAGCCTCTGAAGAAGCCAACCCTGCTGACACCCTGATTATGGATTTCCAGCCTCCAGAACTCTGAGACAATACATCTCTGTTGCTTA
>NW_007726428.1:465410-468917 GCF_000696425.1 Galeopterus variegatus
ATGTGTCCCACTAAAATTCATATGTTGAAACCCAAACTTCCAATTCCTAGCATGAGACCTAATGTGGAGATACAGTCTTTACAGAGGCAATCCAGATAAGATGAGGTTATTAGGGTGGGCCCAAATCCAACACGACTGGTGTCTTTATAAAGAAGGGAAATTTGAACACAGACATATATACAGGGAGAAAGCCATGTGATGGCCAACTGCAAGTCAAGGAGATAAGCGTGGAATGGATCCTTCCCTCACAGCCTCTGAAGAAGCCAACCCTGCCGACACCCTGATTATGGATTTCCAGCCTCCAGAACTCTGAGACAATACATCTCTGTTGCTTAAGCCACCCAGTTTTTGACGCTTTGTTAGGGCAGCCCTAGCAAACAAATATATTCACCAATTGGTCAGCTTTTTGGGATTTGTGTATGAAGGAGCAGTTCTGACTTTTAGAGAGGGTGAAAAACATTTTGGGCCACCCTCTGCTTTGTTCCTCTCTGTTCTGGAGGCAGCTTCACGTTAGGTGAGCCTGACTCAGCTAAGCCTGGCTTCCGACTAATGCACCATCTGTGGGAACTTGGTAAGTTGTTTACGGTCTCAAGCTCTGTACCCGCAGGATGAGGATAGTCATGCCTTCCCTACCGGGGTGATTGGGAGGACTTATTGCTAAATGAGCCTGTAAGCTGCCTTCCCACCTACAAACTCATTTAATGGAAGTTAGTCTGCTCACATGCCCTGGGCAGCCAAATTATGTATCACCTCCCACCACCCTCCATCCCCGTCTTCCTGCAAATTAAATGCCTACTATGAGCCCAGCACAGATGCTGGAGTTACAGTGCTGGATAAGATAGACAAGATCTATGGTTCTTATATTCTAATGAAGAGACAGATGGTAAAGTACACAAAAAATAAATGAGATCACACCATGAAGAACTGAAAGATGATGTGACAGAGATGAACTGAAATGGGCTTGCAGGTGCCAGACCCATCCCGTCCTTGCTGAGGTCCATTACTCAGGCCCTGCTCTTGGCTTCATTCTCTGCTGTGGCCATCCTGAGATTCTTCATAGTTTTTAAAACAAGGGGACTTGCCTTTTCACTTTGCACTTTACCTGATCCTGCCCGAGAGGGGAGGGACACGGGGCAGAACAACCTGGCACAGTTGCTGAAGCACAAACCATCTAGTGCGTAGAATAATTTTCTAACTCAGCCAGTTGATAAACCGTGAACTGGGAGGAGGTTGTGGAATTCTCTTTCTTTGAAGAGTTTTAAAAATACTATAAAGCCTCAGTCTTCTGTTATGTTTAAATGTGTGGTTCTGCCTAAAGGCAGGGACACAGGCATTATTCTTGAGGTGCCTGCCTGCCTGTCTACAAATCCTTTGTGAGTGCAGAGAACTTCAAGGAGGGTCAGGGCATTCACTCGGCATTGGATTTTGCCTTTTCTAGTTGTTACATACAAGTTTTGTGAAGAAACCATTTTTCCCTTTTTAAAGAGCGCATTGAACTTCACAAAAACTTAACAAAAACCTGAAAGGATCCCAAGAGACACAAGGGAGTCTCCTCGGCCCAGCACACACTGCCTGTTCGCTCCAGGACCTCCGAGCGCTCGCCAGGGCTGCTGTGGGCTGTCATCCAGAAAAGGCCAAAAGCGTTTCTGAAGACAGGCCCACACTGTGCGTAAAAAAGAATTCACAATGAGCTGGATCCTGCCCCTCACAAAGTGTCTCAGTGAAAAAAAAATTAGTTTTCCAAAAATATTTGAAAATGGTTGTTTGCCACAATGAGGGACGAGATAGTATATTCCTTCTAGAAACAGAAGTCCTAGTTACTTCTGCAGGTTGCTTTTCAAGCAACCAACTCCAGGAGTAGTGGGTGTGGACTATAAAACTCTGCCTTTAATCCAGAGGTAAGAATCCCTGTCTTGGTATACTACTTCTGCAGGTTGCTTTTCAAGCAACCAACTCCAGGAGTAGTGGGTGTGGACTATAAAACGCTGCCTTTAATCCAGAGGTAAGAATCCCTGTCTTGGTATATTGTCATTGTTATTATTTTAGAAACTTCCTCTCCCTGTTGAAAAGGATAGGAGAACATAGAAGAATAAAGAGAATTTTGTAAACATTTGCTCGTACTAGGCTAGAGTGTTTTGGTGGCTGATGAAACAAATGCTTACTGAATTTCTTATCTGTAGAGATATTTTCTTCCATATATCCCATTGACAGGTGCACATTATGTGTACAGGGACTTTTAATTTTTCTATTAGCTGTTTTTTGGGGGTGGTGGTGGTTGATGTTTTTATTTCCCTTCACTTAGGTAGATTTGAAGTCCATACCATAATGGAAGAAAAATACTAGACATAGGTTTGGGGGAAGCAGCTACAGACAATTGTAGAAATGATGTTAAGAAAAAAATTGAAGTCTTCAAGAAACTCCATGTGTTATCTGGGTGGAGAGACAATTAGAGAACAATATGAGACAGAATATAACCAAGGGCTAAATTGTGTGCTATGGATAATGAGTGCTATAGGGATTCAGAGAGAGGCAACGTAAGACTAGAACAACTCACAGTGTTTGGTGTCAACAATCCCCTTTCCAGGGAGAGATGTCTGCATTTTCTCCGAGAGTTGATTGTGGGGCTCATCTGGCCCACTTTGTGAATCTGTCATTAATGGGCAAGATCAGGTCTTTTGTACGTTCGACTGCATATCAGTTATGATGAAGCCTGGATAAATGGGATGTGGAAACCAGTAACTTCCAGCGAGTCCTCTGTCTTCCCACCAGCAAACCGACAAGATGGCCTCTGCATGACAAACACCCGCTTCAGTCTCCCTGACAACAATTTCCGCAGAGTTGAAAGCCATTAAGAGGTGGATCTCTACAGTGATAGCCTACATTTTCCGAGGGATAAATCTTTTCTGTTAGAGGTTGACAGCTGAATCTCAGTCCCCCTGGCTACCCTCCTTTCCACTTTCACAGAGCAGCTCAAAGGCTAGCAGCAGCTGATGGGCATGGTAAATATTTCTCATGCAGTGGGAGATGGCAGGTGGAAATCTCTCCCGATTTATAACGAGACATCACCTTCTCAGTGTGAAGGGTTAAAATCAGTCAGGTTGTGAATGTGTGCAGCTTTCAGCCATTCCCCAGGCAGTGCAATACCTAGAGATTTTGAAAGATCCTTACATCTCCGAAGTTTTGACACACTTACGTCCTAAAAGAGAAATTCTCCACAAGGTAAATAGGGACCATTTTCTCTCACAGATATAGGGGAGAACAAAGAGCTGCAGGAGAGCTGGACCAGCCCCAGCAATCAGTTGGAATCTGTATTCAATTCAAGCTCCAATCAAAGAATGTTGATGAATTAAGACCTGTGTAGACTGTCTGCCAGCAGGAGGGTTCAACTCTACCTCCTTCCATGTTGTGGACAATGATTTAGTAGAAAGAAAACGTGTCAATCCTGGTCTGTACTGGACATGACCTCAGACGGGTGCCACCCCCCCCCCCCCCCCTTTTGCTTTGGTT
>NW_007726428.1:469648-496982 GCF_000696425.1 Galeopterus variegatus
AATTTGAGCAGCTTACAGTTGGCTTAGGTGATAGCCCTATTAAATCTTGTCCTTATCACAAGGACAGAACTTAGGTCAAGGAAACTCTCTGTGAGAGAGAAAAGACAAAGTTGGAGATTTTCCCAAAGTAATTGTTTAACTGTAAGTGTGGGCTGGATAACTACTTCCAATCACTCATTCAGGTTCAGTGAAGGCACTCCTTTGACCCTGTTTACACAGTCAAAGAAGGGTAATCATAGGTCAGCCAATCAAAGTCGGCTGCATGCTTTTTTTTTTTTCCTTTTTGTCTTTTTTCGTGACCGGTAACGGGATCGCAACCCTCAGTGTCACTCCCGCACTGTGCTCAACCAGTGAGCAGACCAGTCTCTATATGGGATCCGAACCCTCGGCGGGAGTGCTGCCGTGCTCCCAAGTGCTGCACTCTACCGAGTGCGCCACCGGGCCGGCCCGGGCTGCATGCTTGAACAACACTGCCATTGTGGTAAAAGTCAGATTTGCTTGGTTATTATCCAGCTTGCTAAATTTGCATCAGTCATTCCCACATATGCTTGAACATCTCATCTTCCCTGCAAACATAAGCAGCAACTTTTCATGCTTTTCCTACTTGCTAAGCAAAAACCATTAGGTATTGATTTTCTGTCAGTGAATGTACCACAGAAATTTCCCTTAAGTATTCAAGTTAAAACAGTACAAATATTATTCAATATATCATATTTCTGGAAAGGTTTTATATCTGATTTTTATTAGATACACAGGCTGAATTCCTTCAAGCCCACTTTTATGTCTCTTACAGGATTGGATATTGTTTTAGTCCATTTTTATTGCTTAATATGAAATACCTGGAACTGAGTGATTTGTAAGAAAACAAAATTTATTGCTTACAGTTTTGGAGGCTGGGAAGTCCAAAGTCCAGAGAACACATTTGGTGAGGGCCTTGGTGGTTGTGACAGTGACCTAGGAGTCTCACACAGCAAAAAGTGGTGAAGCAGATAGAGACTAACTTTCACCTGCTCTCCTTTTAAGGAGCCCTCAGAACGATGCCCCTGACCACCATTATTAATCTATTCACTACAGCACAGTCCTACGATCTAATCACCTCTTCAAGTCCCCACCTTTCAATTACATAATAGGATTTTCCACCTCCCAACACAGTAGGGGCCAAGTTTCTAATACATAAAATTTGGGGGACACAATTCAAGCTTCCACAAGTTTGGGGATGGGGGGACGTTCAATACACAACAAATGTGTTTAGTATTTACTTTCATTGTCTTTAAAGGACTGGCATGGCATGTCATGGCAGGGGTGTGAAACCAATGTCCAACATTTGTCTTAACACTAGTGCAGTCTAGCCATACCCAGGAAAGATTTAAGATTATCTGGCTAATCTAGGCAGCGTCTTGTAATAGCTGAAGTGAAAAACTAGTTAAAAAGAAAGCCAAAGCTCCTTTACAAATGAATTGAGCAGTTAGCCTAAGTGAAAAGGAAAAGTGTTTATAAAGGCTTTTTTCACTAACTTATCATTTTCAAGTCATTATCAGGACAAGCAGAATGTATTTGTCTCATTTTGATGAATGGGAGTTGTCACTGCAATTACTTGGTTTTATATGGGTTGTCCAGGATGCTTGAGGGTTCATATCAGTAGGAGTTAGAACCAGCATCTGATGGAAAACTTCAAGACCACTTCAACTCTATCCCTTTATTTGTGGCCCCACTTGCCCGAATGACAATGAGATGACTTTCCAAGCTTGTTGAAACCATGCTGTCAATAAAAATGTCACTCGCAGGAGAGAACGTCTCATCAAGATTTCAGGGTTGCCTCATTCATAAATGGAGTTGCTAGATGCCTTAGAAAAGACACCTGTCAGGTATTGCTTCTCTTTCAACAAATGGGAGCTCTCCCTGGGGCGTTTTCCATCAACTGCCTCTTTACTTCCCTCATCCAAAACCTGCCAAGGAAGCTTATATTTAGGCAATAATTCATTTTTGTCTGGCTTTGTTTTCCTGTCTCTAGGACTGAGGAGAGTAATCAGCTTGAATCTTGGAGAAATTCCCAGTTAATACCAAAATGCAATCAACCAATTCAAAGTGTTGGTAAAGTATAGGAAATGGGAAAGCACGGTGGTTAACTGTATTAGTCCGTTTCTGTTGCTTATAACAAAAATATTTGAAACTGGGTGATTTATAAAGAAAAATGAAATGTATTGCTTACAGTTTCTGAGGCTGGGAAGTCCAAAGTCCAGCTGGTGGTGGTGACAGTGACCCAGGGGTTTCACATTGCAAGACAGTGGAAGCAGAGAGAACAGAGAGAGAGAAAGACAGATTCTCCTCTTCTTTTAAAGCCCTCAGAACCAAGCCCCGACCACCATTATTAATCCACCATTATTAGCCCACGGGAAGGCACGGGGGAGGAGGCTGGAAAACCGGTGAGATCTGACTACGAAGGGCTCTGAACTTGGACTTTATCTGCTGTTGTGCCATGCTTTTCCACTTTTGTATTCCTGTGCATGCTTGTTTCTCTGTGAGCCTCCTTTTTCTCACACATAAAGTGAAGGTTGTAGGAACTTTCTGTATCAGTCAGGAACTGAATGCTAGCTACTATAACAAAGTCCCCCCAAATCCTGTTTGCTTAACAGAAGAAAGGTTTATTTCTTGCTCTTGCAAAGCCTAAAGTTGCCGGGGGAAGCAAGGGTGGTGAGGCGAAGCAGTCCACTGCGAGCAGTGACGTGGTGTTCCTGGTGCATTTCATTCGTGCTGCTGCAATATCATGAGGTCTACTCAGAGTTTTCTGCTGGATTCTCTGCATTCAACTGGCTAAGTAATTAGAAAGTGTGGAGGATTACATGGCATTTGGTGACCAGGCCTGAAAGTGGCATCCTTCATTGCTGTGCATATCCCCCTGACCAGGCTAACATGGCTCCAACTCAACTGCAAGGAGGAAAAAAAAACAGGATTAGGGACATCTAGCCAGTCTCAGCCACACTGCCCACTTCTTCACGGGGGTGAGGTAAGAACTCAATGAAATAATACATGTGAAAGTACTCTATAAAACTCTTGGAGCATGATTTATATTCAGGTTCCCATTCCTTTGTGTTCACAGGTCCAAATCCTACCCATTTTTCAAATGTCACCTTCTCCATGAGCCATCTTGAATTCCATCTTCTTTCTGTCTTCCCATATCTCGGTAGTTGAAGGTTATCTCTGTCTTCTAACATTTCACTGTGCTATCTGAACCTTCCTAATTTGCTTTACACATCTTTTATCTCTCAAGTGTCTGTCACCGTGTCTTGCATACATAGTGTGTGAGTTTTGAATAAGTGCTTTATATATTGGAATAAAATCAAAAAGATTGCAACCTCTAGGGTGAATGGCATATTTTCCCCAAACATACTTGGGTACCTTATCACTTTTCCCTCCCAACTTGTTTTCTGAGGATGATGTAATGTTGAACTAATCATGAAAATGGAAACCAAAAGTATCCAAATTGACCATAAGCATTGGCTGGTTTGTTATATATCCGGTCAAGAGAGAAAGTGGGGACTGTAACACAATGTGGCCCATGGTGGGTCAAGGCTGGACAATCACCTCTCATCTGGCTTCATCTTCCTTATAATACAATCTCCTGGCTGCTTGAAGGCTGAAGAGGAAGGTCTGGGCTGCTTACAGTAAAGACATCAGAGAGGAAGTAGTGGTAATGGGGCTCTCTTGCCTACCCTGAGCTTCTTAGGTGGTGAGGAGTTGACACTGTCAGAGGAAAACCTTCACCTTTTCCATCTATCACTGTTGGTGTCTAATTCTGGTGGTTCATGAATGTTCATGGTGAAAAAATCCACTTTCCACTTATACAGAGACTTAGCTGCGTATTTTTCTTAAGAAGATCAACACAGATTCTGATGAATCCACATTATTCTATTCCTATGTGAAAGATAAATTGAGTGATTTTTTCTTTCCTTTCCAAAAGAATTCTCTACTTTATCAAACGATTCACAGTATATTCACTTAAATAACAAGACCTCCTATTGCACTTAGAGTGTGTTTCTCTTTACAAAATTCTATGAATGTACAGCATTGTGAGAACTCTAGTATAGCATTAACTCTTGCACTTACTTAGTGGGGTACTGGTTGGGCTTTGGAAGGCGGCAAGTCTGGCTTGTAGTGTACTTCTAATTCTTCCTGGTTTTAAATGAATCATTGGCCCCACTTACTTTTTTCAATTTTATTTTCCTATTAGGAAAGAACATGGCTCAGGTGGATGTGCTTGAGGAAATGCACCAGGAAATCCCAGGCAGGGTGCAATCACTCACCATTAATGCTCACAAGTATCAAAGCTACTTGAAGAAATACAGCTACTTATGGATGGACAATAAAATCGAATTCATGAAGCAGTTCATTCTCCATGGGCGATTTCTTGGTGTTGAAGAACTAGGATTGCATGCAGACTGTGAGTGTCGGAGCTGCACACTGCAGTTAGCACACTTTAAAGAACACAATAAAATCGAATTCATGAAGCAGTTCATTCTCCATGGGCGATTTCTTGGTGTTGAAGAAATAGGATTGCATGCAGACTGTGAGTGTCGGAGCTGCACACTGCAGTTAGCACACTTTAAAGAATAAGTATTCAGTTTTAGCTGAGTCTAGCATCATCTTTTTCAATTCCAAAGCCAGCTGTTAAATCATAAAATATTTTGAGATATAAAGCTCTTGTCTCTGAGATACATGTTTTTTTTTGCTTTAAGATCAACCTCTACGAAATATTACGTGAAGGAGCTGATAACTTTAAAGATTAGAAGATATTTAGTGGGTAGCTTCAAGTTGGTGTTAAACCTTTTCAAAATCAATAATGAATGTTATAAAAATGGAGTTTGATGTTTAAGGAGCATCTGCTTAACCATGTAACCTGTAGATAGAGTAATCTGAATCTGATTGTGAAAGGAAATTAAAATAACACAAATCATTTGATGACACCACCCTCACAGAATTCTAATTTAACTCAAATAGTAAGTATTTTAATGGTTCTCCTCTGTGCTTATTTTTAGTCTTGTATTTTGTAAGTTACAAGAGAGTTGCTTTCATGCCTGTGAAATACAATTCTCTTCTTGCAGAAAACTTGACACAATACTTATTCGTTTGATTTGATTGCATTTGCGTGTTCATTAATGTAATTGAAACACGAAGCTTCCCCCAAGTTTTCACAGGCTCATCCCTAATTAACTGTTGACATTTTCTCACATTACATGTTAGGATAGCTGAGTTAGGACAATTGATTGATGAAACAGGAAAAGGTCAGGCAGAGGAAGTGAAGGGAGGATTGAGCCCATTCAGTACCGACTGGGGGGCTATGGACTGTGCCAGGCAATGGTGCCTGAAATCTCCACTATTTTAACTGCTTAACTAAAGCTTCCAGAAGAAATTTACATGTGCAAAGTGATATGGACTCAAGAAAGAGAGGTTATTCCAAGAGATAGCAGGTGTCACTCCTCTGCAACTGGACCCCAAACCACAAATCAAAAGAGACCCATCGTTTCCCAAGTATGTTCTGCATATGTCCAGGGTATTTTTAAAGATTGGCAGTGGTGGTGTAATAGGAAGGTCTGTGACTCTGGAAGTAGAAAACAGAGGTTCTAATCTTTGCTTGGCCATTTTTAAGCACTGTGATCTGACGTGAGTGAGTTAACCTGAGTGTATTTCCTCACAGGGCTATTATGGGGGGTTAACTGCAACAGTTATGCAGTCTGTCTTGATGTGGTCAATCAGTATACGCTGTTGATATTCAAGACTTTTTATTTTTTTTAAACAACAAATTAAAATTAGGTGGTCAATAAAATACACAAAGGAGATTTCAACAGAGATAACTTTTCAAATTAAACAAAATGTTTAAAATCCTATTTTTTTTTTTGTCCTTTACTGATTAATGTGGGGATATCTGACTAAGAAGAATTAAGAAACCCCTACCATTGTTTTTGCTATTGTATGATAGAATTGTTACATTAGCTGACTGTATTAACAAAACCAATGAGATATATTCATTGCAATCTAAGAATTTTAATAATTCCACTTTTTATTTTAATGACATCAAATGAAAAGAATTTGGTTGACAAATTTGGCAGGCACACATTTTTGATAATAGTTGTATTCCTTTTAATCTCATATTGCAGTCCCATTATATACTTATATTCTTTTGGAAGGGGTCAACTTAAAAAAGTAATAAACCCAAAGATCTCTCAACTTGCATCCATGCAGAGGGAAAGCTCTATCAGGGTTGCTGCTGAAAGCAGGTGCAATCAGAGGAGCCGTGTCACAGGGATTCTGCAGGTGAGCAGGAGATGATGCCACATGGCAGGACTGGGCCTGATCAAGGAAAATCATCAGGATCACAGTTTACTTTGTGAAAATTGTTTATCCTGAACAGTAACCACATCCTCATGTACATCTGAAGTTGTTAAAAATCTATATCGGAGATAGCAGATATCTTTGGAGAAGCCCTGCTGTTCAGGGAGGGGCTGCCACGTCTCGTGAAATGCCAAGGCTAAAAAAGCTAAGCTTCTGGCATGTGATGTCACCCCTACCCTGGAAAGCTACACTGGACTCATGTCTTTTCCACACAGATAAGTTATAGACAAAAAAAGTGTTGCATTCAGCCAAGTAACCTATTTTAAGTCTATACAGTACTAACTGATCTGTTTGTTTCATATTTTACCTGCTTTGGTATCCTACAGACATGCTATAAATTAGGTAATTACTCACAATGTGTATAACGTATGACAAACAAAGAAATGTCTCC
This sequence comes from Galeopterus variegatus, assembly GCF_000696425.1. Classification (NCBI taxonomy): domain Eukaryota; kingdom Metazoa; phylum Chordata; class Mammalia; order Dermoptera; family Cynocephalidae; genus Galeopterus; species Galeopterus variegatus. Next base: position 476,427 of record NW_007726428.1, read on the forward strand.
TTATGCTTAAGATGAACTAGAATTTGTAATTAAAAATACGTTTTAAGATCTGCATCTGAACTATGGCATACAGCATTTGAAGGAAGTCTAGAGAGACAGGCAAAATAGATTGGGTTTGGGAAGGGGTCTTGCTAAGAGCTGTAGGGGGGAGCTGGGGTACTTACACAAGTATCTTCTAAGTTAGTTACTAGCAAAACACTCACATCACATTGTTGGCCCCTTTAACTACCATCATAGTTTTCTTACTTTGTCTTCAATAACTATTCCATGTATATTACATTGCATTAAATACTTATTATGAACAAAAATGCTCAGAGGAAGGTAAGAGGTTAATAGCAAAGAATAGTAGGCCAAATTGCCAGAATATCTTGGATTACTCAGGAATTCAAACTCGGTTTTTGGATCTGGAAATTGTTTGCAGGAGCTGGTTTTCTTTTTTTAATTTGCCAAGTTTGCTTGCCTTAGATTCACAGGAGCAAAAGCTATGGAATTATAGAACCCTAAAGTTGGTAGTTGGAAGGCTTAGAAATGCAAGGAAATAATATAAAATGTTTTGTAAAGTAAGACAGCTGGTGAATGTAAACAGAGATAAGAAGTCTCCTTCAGGAGAAAGAGCTTGTCAGCCCTCTGGCCCTGGGCTAGGAGGGCGAGGACAGACTCTGAATGCAGGGAATAACTCTTTCATGACCCTGACAGGGCTTGGCATGGCCTGGCATTTTAACTACTTGTTTTTGTTTTTTTGATTGAACACCTGAGATCAACTGCTTGTTTGTTGATGGATTAGAAATACAAAGCCCTGTTTCAGCAACATAGATATTGGAGTTGGAAAGACCTGGTATTGAAACTTGGTTAAATATAACCTTGTGTAAGTTTCCATTTCTGAGTCTTGGTTTTTGCATTGACCAGTGGGAACACTAATAACTTCCTTGTAGACTTGTTGAGTGGCTTGAAAGAGATAACATATGTAAAGCATAGAGTTTGGTGCTTTATTGCAGCTATTGTGAAATATGACGGCTAGTAAAATAGCAAATGCTTCATTCTTGCTCTAGCATGACCCTGCTATCCGCCAGCTGTGGGGACTTAGGCTGGTGAGCTCATCCTTCCAGGTCTTGGTTTCCTTGTCAGGCAAGTAGACCGGGCTGGTCTACTCTAGACTTTTGCACTGGGTTTCTCAAATTTGCTTGTGCAGAGGAATTACATGGGGGTCATGTTCAAAGGCAGATCCTGATTCAGCAGGTCTGCCATGGGGCCAGAGGGTTTGCAAGTCTGAGAAGCTCTCAGGTACTGCTGATGCTGCTGGTCCATGGGCCCTCCTTTCACCCAAATGTTCCACCTGCCTGTGAGTCTATAAAAACACAAACCAAAGTTTGACCACTGAGGCTCTGAGAGAGTGAGATGGTGCAGTTTTCAACAAATGGAGAGCACGGCAGAGAGAAGCTCAGGGTGTTTGGGAGGTGGGGGATTTAGGCCCAGGGAGACTTGAGTGAGTGACTGACGCCTGTTGGAAGGTTAAGTGGCAGGTGTGGGGGTGGCACCAAATCAAAGAGGTCGTGCAAGGCAAATTGCATCTAATTCCCTATTGTGTTTACTCCCTAACTGGGACTTGGCAGAACAATACAAACCCCATATCTCCTTAACACTTTTCAAAGGGAGCTATGTAAAACTTTCAGTGCTTCTGATTTAATCCATTACAGGTTCCTATATTTAATGAAATTACAACAATTCAACAAATGATATAATTGCCTTAAATACTGCTTTAGTACAATTATGCGTAACTCACCGGAACATGCTATTGCATTCTATGATAGAATGATGATATATAATGTTATGATAAAGTTTCTTATCAAATGCATGCAAGGAATGCAGTTTAACATGTTCATCAAGTGTCAGTGTTTCCATCCAGCAATGGCCTGGTTTAAAAAAATGATAGGAATGTACATAAATTTTTCAGGCAGCTAGGAGTAATGGATGGGACCAAAGTGAGGGAGGTTAAGGTCAGTGTTTGTCAGAGTGAGGCCTGTGGATCACCTGCATCAGAATCCCCTGCCACTAGTTAAAATGCAGATTCCTGGGCTCCCTGCAGTCCTTACTGAATTGGAATCAACCGGGTGGCAATTCTGGAGTTTTAATAAGCAATCCTGGGGCATTCTGATGTACCCTAAAATTTCAGATCTGGATTTTTGTCCCCCTACAGATCATCTAGAGCCTCAGCAAGGGTAGGTCTGTTTGGGTGGAGGGAGCTCTTGTGCTTTCTGTGCCCAGATGTCTGCACTAGTACACCCATAGGGTGCTCTCACACAGGACGTCCCCTACCTCATACCTGTTCCCTGATTCAGGTTGATATTGGCACCACCAACCCATTCAGGTGCCCAAGTGACAGACCTGGGAATTGTCCTTACTCCTCACTCTAAACATTTCATCAGTTATTTCATCTGATCCATTTCACCTCCTAAGTCATTCTCAAAAATATCTCCTCCCCACTGTTCCCTCTTCTACTGCTTTAAACCCCCACCTTCATCATTTAATCATTCTTTTAATGAATGTATGTCTACCAAGCACCTGCTGTGTAGACAGACAGTGATAAGTTCTCAGGAGAAAAAGAAGCAAGGAAGGGTGTAAAGGGAGAGTTGGGCAGTTTTGGATAGAGGAATGACATGACTGCCAGATTCTAGAAAGATCTCTCTGGCCGCTGTGTTGAAGATGGACTGAAGATGGGAGGAGGTGGAAGCTGGGAGAATGGTTAGGATTCTGTTCAGTATCCCGGCCGGAGATCACGCTGGCTTACACCAGAGTGGCAACAGTGGACATGGTGAGAAGTCGCTGGATGCTGGCTATAACCTCACGGTAGAACCAACCAGAGCGTTTGCTGAGGGAAAGGATGTGGGATGTGAGAGTGAGTAGTCCGGGAGGGCCTGGAAGGGTGTTGTTGCTACTAGCCCTTAACCAAGGTGGGGACGGCCACGGGGGAGTAGGTTTGCGGTGGGATGGGCCGGGAGGACCTAGGGGCTTGATTTCGGTCCTGCTAGACCCATCATGTCTCACTGGACTACCCAAAGGCCTCTTAATTAATTTCTGTGCCTTGAGCCTTATTCTCCATGGGGCTGCCAGGGTGTTCTATATAAAATGCAAGAAGAAGTTTCCACTCTTTTGCATAAAATCCATCAGTGGCTCTCTGTTAACTCTAGGATAAAGTTTAATGGTATTGGATATATGGGTCTGTCTCCTGCCTGCTTTCCTAGTTTTGCTGCACTTGGCTGTGCCCTGACACTCACCGCTGGTGTGTAACTGCCCCAGCACGGGCTCTCTCTCCTCTCTGCCCCTGCTTACGCCGCACCATAGAATGCTCTTTTCAATGTTCCTCAACCCAGCACGGGCTCTCTCTCCTCTCTGCCCCTGCTTACGCCGCACCATAGAATGCTCTTTTCGGGGATGTTCCTCAGGCCTGGTGTCTTATTCATCATTTGATCTCCAGCAACTAGCATAGTGAACTGAACTGAAATTCTCACTAGAAATTTCTGGGGAGGACATCATAATCGTAATCATCCCTATTTCATAGATGAAGAAATTGAGGTTTAGAAAACTTAAGTGACTTGAACTGAACTGAAATTGATTATCCCAGGGTCACAAAGCTGAACACACATCTGTAATACTCCAGAGCTATTTTGTTTTTACAACAACCTACACAAATACCTCCATTCATGCCTGGGGCCAGATCTGCCAGGCTTCCCTTTTTCCAGAGGCCAAGCAGCTACCATTTAACTGCCACATTTACCCTTATAAATTTCTCACAACTGAAATTCTTCCTGTGAGGGATTCTTTTTGGTTAATAGGCAAACTCTGTTGAAAGAGCATGGCCAACCCCCACCCCCCCAGCGAAATAATGAAGCAAAAAGTTCACAAAATAGTACATGACTGTCTTTCCTGTAGAAAAAATCCTGGGCATCATAATTTCTTTTGAAGCTCTCTGGAAAGCCATCCTTTTTTACCATCAAAAAAAAAAATGACATGAAAACAATACAGAAAATCTGGAAGATACAAGAAAAATGTCACCTATTCTAACATAAAAATTTTCATTCTTGCATATTTTTTTCCATCTTTGCTCATATTTATTTTTATGAGATTATGTGCAATAATCAAACTATTATCTTAATATTGCTTCTATTTCTTCATAGTCTTTATAATTTGAAATGCCTGCATTATATCCTAGCCCATGGATGTGCCAAAATTTAGATGTTGCATTAGGTTGTTGAGAATATTTTGTTATTAGCGTCAATGTTAGGTATTCTTTCCTTTGTATGATTTTTTTTTAATTGTTTCTCTTTTTGGATGATTTCTTTACGAGAAACTCTCAGGACTAAGATGGACACTTTCTCACAATTATTGTACACAACGTGAAAAGGCATTTCAAGAGCGCTGTTTCAACTGGGAGTCTTTTCTATTTTTTCAGGATTGTCTGCAGTGGACACACTGGACCCTTATAGGATTGCTTCAAACTTAGAAAACTGCTTCTCTAAGACCTTGCAAGAGAACACTGAGGCCTTCCAAGGAAGAGTGGGGCCACTTCCACAACTGGCTCCTCCAATCCTCAGAAAGCTGAAATTTTGAAGGAACTTCCCTCTGGCAGATGAGTGTTGCTTTCGTCTCTCCGAAACCAAAATGAGCCAGAAGAGCAGTTTACCGCTTGGCCATAGGCAGATGTTCAGTTACCATAAGATGGCTAGCTCCACTGAAGGTTGATGATGGTTAATAAATACTTGCTCCAGAATGTCAGCAACACTGAAATTTGAGGCTTTTATCTCTCACTCTAGATGATAGCATGATGAGGAAAAGCAATACATGTACAATAACAGCAGCTAACATTGAGTGCCTGTTGTCTCATCCTCATGGAAACCCTATTATTAACATTAATCCCATTTTATAGATGAGGAAACTGAGTTTCGGAGATATTCGATGTCTTAACCAGGGGTGCTCACAGCTAGTAAGCAGCAGAACCAGAACCAAGAATCTAGCAATCCAGCAGAGACTACAGAAGGTAAAATCTTTGTACCATAGTATGTATTACTATAGTGCTATTGACATTATCCTATCTGGAACATTAAGATTTTTATCAGGTAATTCTTTTAAAAAAATCTTATTGTATTTTTAATTAATTGATTAATTAATTAATTGAATAATAATTGATTATACAAATTTTGGGGATTCGATGTTGATGTATGTTGATCAAATCAATATTACTAGTATGCATATTGTTACAAATTGTACTTATTCTTTATGCCCCTTGTCCAATCTCTCCATATCCCCCTCTTGCCCCCCCCCCCCACCCCTGATACCCCTAGATTTTTTCTCTCCTTCTGAAAGAGTAACAGTTACTCTGGTGATTTGTTGCCTAGATGATCTGTCCAATACTGAGAGGTGTGTTCAGATTCCCCCATATTATCATAGAGCAGATGCTTCTTCTGTCACTCTGGAATGGGCTTTGTGGAGAGAGACATCCTCTTTTCTTTAGTCTCTGCTGGTGACTCTCCTTGTGTCAATGCACTCCAGTGGATGGCGGACCATCTGCATGGTTGTTATGACGTCTAGCCACTTTTGCGACAGCTGTGGTTACTGTGGTGGCTGGGGTGGGCCACCCACATGGAGGTGATGTTTTTGGCATGCTCCTTGGCACTAGTGGTGTGCCTGATTGTGGGTGGGGTGTCTGGTCCCCGGCTCAATGCCCTGGGCCCCTGGGTGGGTCTCCAAGGTGCTGGTGGTGTGCCTGGATGTGGGTGGGTGGTCCAGTCCGTGGCTCCATGCCTCAGGTCCCCTGGTGGGCCCAAGGCACTGGTGGTGTGCCTGGGCTGGAACTAATTTTTTGTCCTTTGCTTACTTCTAAAACAGGGGAACTTCCGGTGGGAATCAGTACTTGAGCTCTGTGGTTGAACTAAATTCCTGCTTTGCTGCTGTTTCCCTAGGGAAGACTTTTTGTGCAGGTCAGGGTTTAATGGTTCACTTTATAGGTACTTCCGGCTCTCCAGAGACCAGGTGCACCTGGGTTGTGTAGAAACTCTGATCTGGGCCTGAATCTTTTCATCAAACTGCACCGCATGCAATTCTGCATTCCCAACCATTCTCCTCTGAGTGGTCCTGTGCTGATTGGGGAGCAGATTGGCTGTCCTTGCTGTGTCCCAGTGTTCCCCTGGTGGGTCTGTCTCCCCCACCATCCATGCTCCAAACACTTCCCATGGGATGGGCCCTGCACTGGCCCCTTGAGATGACTCACTGGCCTCTGAATGGCTCCCCTTTTTCAGCTGTTCTGGCTCCTTGCTCCTGCATGTGTCCATGGGAATCCAATTAGTAGTCTTGCTGTCCTGAGGGCCATCAAGGTCCTCTTCTCCCCTGCTGCCTCCAAGTAACTCCATCTGAAGGGCATAGCTGCACCTTCTGCCAGCTCCTGCTCCATGCACTCAGCAGCTCCAGCCTTAAAGCAGCCATGGCACAAAATGCTCAGAGCAGTTTTCTCTTTCTCTCATCGTGTCTTCTCCCCCTTCATGAACTCCGTAGGTCTCTCCTCCTCTACCCCTGAGCTCCAGCGGCCCAAGCTTGGCTGTTGTTACATTTTTAAAGTTATAAGTTGGTTGATTTGTGTGAGAGAGTGATGCTGGGGACCATCTATTCTGCCATCTTGACCAGAACTCCAATCTATGAGGCAACTCTTAAGTAACATTTAAGTAGAGACCAGTCATAAAATGTGGTTCCCCAAATAAATACCAAGGTTGGGGCTTCACCTCTATCACCAAGTCTGAGGGAGGGTGAAAGCTACAATACCCATGTCAAGAATCTGTTGTTTTACTCAAGTTTGGCTTCTGAGAAATTGTAGATCTGTAAGAGATGAAAACCAGGGCCCTTTTAAAGTATGATTACTTACTTTTCAATTTCCATCTTTCAAGCAGTCTAATACTTCCTAGAGTTTGCTATGAAATTGTTTTCCTTTAAGATGCAATTTAAAGGCAAGATTTCTTGTACCCTCATTTATGAATCCGTTGTCAGCAAATTGCATGTATTTATTCAACTTGTCCAAATAAAAGTCAAATAAGGCTCAGAAATAGATTTCTTGGCAATTTGACTTTCTGAGGCAGTTTGTATAGTAAAAGGCTTGTGGAGATATTTTCCCTGGTTAAAAATTGAGTCAAACAAAGGGGCATGAAGAAACGTTTTAAGGTGATGTATATATTCATAACCTTGATTGTGGCAATCGTTCCATGTGTGTATACCTACATTAAAATTTATTAAATTATACATTCTAAATAAATGTGGTTTATTGTACATCAATTATACCTCAATAAAGCTGTAATGCCAATAAACAAAAAATTGAATCAAGCTGTGTGTCAAGCTATAAAAATTCATGAAACTTGTTAAATAAGTTGAACTTTTTTCTCCTGAATTGTACAAAACTCATCCAAAAATATCTCAAAGAAAACCATAACACCTTAAATGAACCTTACTATTATATAGGTGTAAATACAACAGAACGTGAGAACCATACAAAATTTTGTTAAATCGTGGATGGGTAAGGGGAGCCAGACTGATGTGTGCTTCTACATCTAAGGCCTGATTTCAAGCAAATTCTGTTTCTGGCTGCTATAGATTCACACCTGACCTTGTAATAGCTGTGCAAAGTCAGAATTAAGCAGAGATGCTGTAAAATCAACAATAGATTCACTGAGTTATGGAAAAGGGAGGGATATTAGAAGTTTGTCTGCCTTATTTCTTTGCCTCTGGGAAGACATAAAGCTTTTGTGGCTGAACATTCTGCTTATATTTCCATTCTTAAGACTAATTATTCCACCTAGCTCTTCTATATTGATGAAAAGTGTTGGTACAAAAAATTTGGGTGAATCTAGTTTTCTGCTGTGAAAAGCAAGACTTGTGAAAGGACAGTGCTCTGGGACCCACAAACACACCATCACTTGCCAGTGGCCACACCCACAGCAGCAAGAGCGCTTTATGTCCAGGGATTAGAAGTGCTCCTGAAAGTACAAGTGATACATTTTCTAGTACATATGCTAGGCTATTACTAATTCTTTATCTTGCTATAACTATTTTATATTTCTTTGAATAACGAGCTTTTGGTTCTACTTCTAAACCTCAGGAAAGGAGATCTACCTGAATTTGGAGAAAGGGAAAATGGAGCAAATATTTTCTGTGTGCCTTTTACAGGTGATCTCCTGATTTTAGTACCTTTCTTGTCACAAATAACACCACAGTAATAATCAGAACCCAAGCCATGTCTACTGATTAACTATTTTGTGATAACAGAATGAAATAACCCATCCTTTTTATATCCAGAATGTCACAACGTGAGCTGCCGTTGGCCTTTTTTCTGGAAGTGAGCCCCCCTCAAAGTGTTCTCTCAGTTATCGCTGTGAATTGCCAGGAATCTAGGTCCCTGATGACTACATGGAGTGTACCTGAGCAGAAGTCCCTCTAGTCCATCTTTCTGCTTGGCCTTCTTATGTCACCGCCAGGCTCTACCCATCCTATTGATGACCCCCACACAATAGCCCCTGTGATGGGTTCGCACACCATCTGCCTGCCTATCTCCAGCATCTGCCTACTCTGACCTTGGGGAGGGACCACTGACCTCCCTAATTCTTCACTGAGTGCCTTGGACCAGGCTGTGACTTTTCTTTTAACCCTGAGACAACGCAGTGGTCCCACAACTAGTATCAGAAGGGGCCACTCTGAAAGCTCACAAGCCAAAATCTTTCTTCATAATCCCCACCACTGCCAATGGGAATTCCAAGCATTCAGAGCTAGATCCAATCAACTTCCAGTCTCAGCGAGAACCCATTCTGCCTTCCTATATCTGCCCACTCATTTCCTGCTTCTGGGTGACTAATAGTGGGAATGGATTTGGGGTGCATCTGTTTTCTTCATAGTGAATCTTCAATGGCCCAGATGAGAGTTCACCATACATTTCCCTAAATCTGCCTTGTTCAGCCTTAGGTAACACCCTGTTGGTGACACCTTCTATCCAGTCCAGGTTGAAACCAAGGCTAACTCTGCATCTTCACTGTATCCCTAGAGTTAGAAGAGAGGGCATCTGGCCTGCAAATCCCTGATAGTTCAGCCTCGTGTTCCAGTTTCCCACGAGAAAATGCCTGCACACAAAAGACACGAACATCTCCCAGGCTCTAGGTGGTTTACATCTGGGTAGTGGGGGATAGCCCTGCTGAGACTCCACAGAGCAATACCCAGTTGACATTATGAATAGGATATTCCACTCTCAGTCTAAAGCCTTGGCATTGGGTTACTTCTCTACCTAGGGTCTGCCTGCGAATTCTTTTGCATTATATTTGCATGACTAAAAGGGCTCATTACAATAATCACTCCAGACTAAATGGAGGGTCTTTCCTAAAAAGGAATTCCATTCTCTTCTTCAATGCAAAAACTGCTTGCCACCCACAAAATAGCAAGTTACTTCCTTAAAAATTTTAAGGCACCCAGCTGCGCTCAGACTATGCCACTTAATTAGTGCCTGTGACCCATGCTCACGTCACAATCAGGGCTGCTTGGACTCGTGGCACCTCCCGATTCAAAGTGTTTCTGCTGATGCAGTTTGAGGCTTCCTCAGAGTGAACCTTTAGCACAATCTCTTTCTCTCTCTCCTATGCCACTTAATTAGTGCCTGTGACCCATGCTCACGTCACAATCAGGGCTGCTTGGACTCTAATAAAAACTCGTGGCACCTCCCGATTCAAAGTGTTTCTGCTGATGCACTTTGAGGCTTCCTCAGAGTGAACCTTTAGCACAATCTCTTTCTCTCTCTCTCTCTCTTTTTTTTTTTTACAAAGTTGCTTCAAATTTTGAAATAATTTTTACTCTTCAATATAGTTAACAAGAAGAAATATGTAACAAAAAAGATAAAATAAAAACCTTAAGAAAACCCATCCCCATCGAAATAAAGCATGATATTTTGCATGGGTTGGCTATGAAAGCAGGTGGGCTATCCCACGATGTCAGCTTGTTGAATGTGGAGTGTGATTTTGAAAGGCAGGGGAAAATATTTGAAGGAAGTGAAGAGTGCTTATGTCAGTGTGGTGATAAAACGTGATGGGACGGCTTGTGGGGGAAAAACTTTTGCTTGTGTGGATGTGATCAGATGCAGCAAATTTGTATGTCTAAAGAACTAAGTACCAAATATTGCAAGCACATTTTTTTTTTCTATCCTGGAGCACAGATTGTCAGACATCAAAGGAATGTGTTTCCAGGGAGATAAAAGGAAATTTTGGTTACTCTAGGAAAAGAACTTTGTCTAATTTCAGCATGCCAGAAAAGGGAAGTGGTTAGGATCAGTGGTGTAGCAATGAAAAGTTATTGAAATAGAAGAGTGAGAGAGCCTTGAAGAATATGAATTTGCTAAGGACACTTTTCTCCCAGCATTTATCACCATTCACCAAAGACTTATAATTGGTCATACATACAGGATAGGGTAAGAAAAATTTCAGACAAATGACCCTAAAGTCTTCAGGGTCTCAAAGTCTTCAGAGCCATCAAAAATTCTGGAATGGTCACATTTGCCAGGAACAGAAAGATACGACTTTCCAAAGTGACTATATTTTACAAAGTTCCACTTGGTTTGCGTTAAGTAGAAAACTCTCTAAAAAGGAAACATTGTGATAGAATTTGATGTCTGAACGTGTTCTTACATTTTAAATACAAGTTTGTAAAATCATTTGTGTCATGTAAACATTTATTTTTAAATGTTTTTATTTTATTTTTGATATTTTATTATTTGATATTTTATTATTTTATCACTTTGATATTTTATTATTCAAAGGCATTTGAGAAACACGACCCCATTTTTTAGCATTGTATATACAGAACGTACCTTTTAAGTTATCTGTGTATTGTAGAGTTTACATAGTACCAAGCTTTAAGACAAATATGACCTCATTTACACCTCAGGACAGCCCTGGAGGGAATTATTTTCCTCAGATAAGGCAGAAACCAAGTCCACTAATTTGCCTATGGTCACCCAGCTGGTTAAAGGCCAAGCTTTAGTATTTAAATATAGGTCTGTCTGGTTCTCAAATCTGTGTTCTTTCCTAGCCGAGAAGGCTGCCTTCTAGGAATCACATGGTTAGAAAAATACTTTCTGACTTTCAGCCTAAGTGACTTTTGTAATACACACACACATGCACGCACGCACACACACACACACACACACACAGGCACATGCAAACATGCTCCCCTGCCTCCTGCAGGCACATAGTTTAACTCTTATGTTTTGACGATCTCCCCTAATATAAATCTTGATTATTTAATTTGAATTATTTGGAAATCACAAAGCACTTTAAGGTTTTTCCAATTAAAAAATACCCCCAAGGAGCAAAGGAACATGAAAAACAAAAGAATGCGCTTTAGAGAAAGAGCTGAGGCACATTAAAGAACAAATAGGAAATGGTAAAATCAAAGCCAGATAATCATTAAATTAATCGTTTAATTCCACCAATACCTGTTGAATACCCGCTGTGTGCCAGGCCTAATGCTTGTCGAAAGGCAGATTTCCAAAATGCTTAGCTCCTCTTCAAAACTTGGCAGAATGAAAACAAATAAGACAAAAAAAAAAAAAAAGGAAGAGAGTGTGTTTCTAGTTGCTTGTAAAACTTACTGCTTTCCTATGCTGGGAACTTTTGGATTAAAAACTAAAGTTCAAAAATCTGGCTTAACAGAAAGGATTTTGAGATTTCCATGATTTAGATGGACCTCAAATTTTTCCAAAATAATTCAGTATCTCCCCTCTTTCCCCTTTCCTTATCTTTGTCTCTGGAAAACTTGAGATTTAATGCCTCATGTCTTACATTGAAAATAAATAAAAACATGTTTGATGAGAAGAAAGTAACCTTAGACAGGCTCATGTTCAGTAGCTTGCATCTTTTTTTTTTTTTGATGTTGATGGTTGCACACAATATGCATGTATTTAATACCACTGATGAGAAGAAAGTAACCTTAGACAGGCTCATGTTCAGTAGCTTGCATCTTTTTTTTTTTTTTGATGTTGATGGTTGCACACAATATGCATGTATTTAATACCACCAAACAGTATACTTAAAAACAGTTAAAATTGTAAATTTTATGTTACACATATTTTACCACTGCTATGGTCTAAATGTTTGTAGCCCCCCCAAATTCATATGTTGAAATCCCAACCCCCGAGGTGATGGTATTAGGAGGCGGGGCCTTTGGAAGGTGAGGAGGTCCAAGGGTGGAGCCCTCATGAATGGGTTTAGTGTCCTTGTCAAAGAGGCCCACATAGCTCATCCACCCCTTCCACCATGTGAGGGCACAGCGAGAAGGCACCATCTATGAGCCAGAAGGTGGTGCTCACCAGACACTCGAGAAATCTGTCTGCCTTGATCTTGGACCTCCCAGCCCCCAGAACTGTGAGAAACAAACTTCTGTTGTGTATAAGGCACCCAGTCTATGATATTCTATTACAACAGCCCAAATGGACTAAGACACTACAATTAAAAACAAAACAAAATGAAACAAAACCTGTAGTGCCAACTCCCATCTGAGTCTCCAGCCTGCTGGCCTGTCCTATGGGCCTCAGACCTGCCCATACCTGCAATCCCAGGAGCCACTTCCTTAAAACATATCCCTTAATAAACATGTCCCATTGGTTCTGTGTCTCTAGAGAACCCTGATACAGTGATACTATTTCTTTACAGCTGGCTCAACCATTAGCCATTAGGCAACAGACAACCTGATATAACAATCAAAAGTCAGTTGGACATCTGGTTTAAATTCAGTTAATTTCATGTAACCAGGTACTTTGGTCAATTTGGGATTCTCCCCACCTACACACCCCCTTCTTCTCTCCTATGCTAGGTGGAATCTGAGTTCAGGGGAGGTTCACGCAGCATGTTGGTGTTAACGGACAGAAATGTGAGTAGCTTGCATCTTAATGGAATTATTTTTCTGATCCTGTTAAAGTCTGATTTTTGTTCCAAAGTCTGATTCTTTTGTACAAACAAACAAACAAAAACCCCAAAACATGGCATGCTGTTTTACCCAAAATTAATTTATTTAACTTTCATTAATTAAATTTTGAAAATTTGCTTTACATAATGAGTTTAGCTCTGTTACTAATGGGAAAGGTGGAAGGACTCTGGCAAAGCCAAGGTGTGTGTGTGCGTGTGTGCGTGCGTGTGTGTGTTTAGCTCTGTTACTAATGGGAAAGGTGGAAGGACTCTGGCAAAGCCAAGGTGTGTGTGTGTGTGTGTGTGTGTGCGTGTGTGTGTGTGTGTGCTCACATGGGTGTGACTGTGACTATGTGAGCATGAGTATGGGGGGGTGACATGTGTGATGTCTAATTAAAGAATGGAGGCAGGGCTTGGCAGGGAGCCCTATTGGTAAACAATGTCTGTTTGTACTCAGGAATTACCTGGGATGTGGAAAGACCTGAAAAGGTTGTGTGTGAAGTGGCCCCTTGGCTGTCCAGTGAAGTGTCTGTTATCAGAAGGAAATGTGTACTTTTTGAGGTGAGATCGGTTCTGTGCTCTGAACCGAATGATTTTTCGTTTTTTGTTCTGATAACAAGCTGGTGGTAAGCTTCACTGAACTGAGAAATTGTAAACTCTTAGAAAAGGCTGTCTAAAGATAACAATTCAATGTTTCTCGGTAATATATTCTGGATGAATCTGATAATTTAAAGCCCACTTCACCAAAATGGGAGTGGTGCTTGCGTCCTCTTTATCTTCAATTATGTCTAATCTGTTTCTAATTCAAACACACTGCTGCTGTTGTCAGATCAAATATAGATTTTAAATGTTTTATGCTTCTCCACTGGGAAGGTTTAAAATGTATGCGGGCTGTCTGTCAGGACTGTGCCAGTTGAATCTAATAAAGTTTTAGATAAATTTAAAGGAAATAAAAGAGTACTTAAAAATGAAATGATTCATGGTTCATGAGATGGAACACCTTTAATGAATGGCAGTTGAGACGGTAGAGTCTCTATGGTTCACCTGTTTCACCTCTATGGGGCTCTCCTTAAATAAATATATTGTGTCTTTCAGCTTACAGGCAGGAGTTCAGAAACCAATCTAAAAATAAAGTCATCTTTGGGTTTGATGCAAACCGAGCCTCATAAGCATATGGGCACAGAACTATAATCCATGGTTTTTCATTCCACATGATGACACTTCCATCACTGGGAGCAGATTGGAAAACATAGTTGCAGTTTTCAATCATGCAATGGGATGCGGTTGTCACTGTTATTACAATTCTTTTTTCTGCTGATTTATATAGATGTGCTCCAGGTATCTGAATGCTGTAGAATATGAAAGCAAAAACATATTTGTAGATAACATTGGGCATTGTTAGACCTGGGACCTGAGGAGCCAGTGTCAATGTTATATTTGTGGAAATTCGAGGGTACTTCAAAAAGTGCATGGAAAGATTTGCGTTACCTTTTACTTCTATTTTTTCACAAACTTTTTGAAGTACCCTTGTACCACCCTGATTAAATTTTTGAGATGTCTTTCTGGATGTACAAGTTTAGGGAAAGCAGGCAAGAAATGTTTTATTCAAGCTCAGACCATGTTTCTGTCTTACAAAATTGCCATTTCATAGGAGCTTAAAGGTGAAGGCACTGGTGCAGTTTGTCACCACAGAGATTTTTCTTGGATTTGCTTTTAATCCATTTTGGACTGCCAATGGGTATATCTTTTGCTGCATTGGGATGTCTCTCCTGGTTGGATTTTGGAAGGATTGTTTTTGAATATCCTTTAAAAGTTAATTCGAATTTGTGCTTAAGAAAAAGCCTTTGAAGTTTTAAAACCATAATCCTTCTAGGTTCCCATCGTCCTTCTCCCCCAAGTTTATCTTAATAGCAACAGTATTTTTATCTGGGGTTAAGAACCTAGCATGATAAAGAATAGTGGGACTAAGCTGTTTTTAGGAGGAAAACAAATTACAGTTCTCTTAGCTCACTCTGGCTCGACCCATTTACAAAACTGACATTAAAAACCTAAGAAAAAGACGTTTTCTTCACTGGATCTTTCTTTTCTTTGAAGTCTTAAGGTCAAATTCCTATAAACAAGCAATATTTTTTTCTTACTCAAACTCTGTAGGGATGCAAGAAAATTCTCTCCATTTATTTGTAGTTGCATTTCCCTTTCGTTTCTTTCTGACTGGCTTGTGTTTTTTTATCCATCTCAAGATGTGTAAGGCTGTGCAATAAGGAAGCAATTCAGTGTTCTAAAAAGGATATGTTAGATTTTCCCACTGGGCATCATGATGTCTTTGTAACTGGGGCGACCGCTGACATTTCAAATAGGAAGAGAGCGAGGCTGCAGGCACGGGGGCAGAGGACCGGCCTACAGCCACAGTGGGCTCTCGAGAGCGGGTGTTGGAAGTCCTGGCTCAGTGGCGCCTTTGGAGCCATGTGCTGCCTGTGGTCCCACATGAGCTTAGGTTTGAATGTTTCTCACCTCTAAGCTCCCTTCTTAGTTTGGCCCCAGCATTTCTGTCCACGTGAGGCAAGAAAGTGAATCACCCTTCTGACCGACTCGGGGTGGGTCTGCCTACTCTCAACTTCTGTTCTTGGAGAGCATCTCATGTATTTCCTTTGAAAATGGAAGTCCTTTTTGTACCATATCATCCTTACTAAAAAACAAAAATTAAAGAAAAGAAAGCACCAATGAAAATATTGGCCTCTAATTCCGAAGTTGTCATTTTTGGAAGTTTATGTGGTTGAAGTCTATCTTTAAAAATCTAATCATTGTATAACTTTGAGAATATAGGAAAAAGGGTTAAAATAAGATTGTTTTGCTATTTTTCAAGTCTGAGTACGTTTCTTATAGGAAAGGGAGAGAGAAAGAAAGAAAAATGTAAAAGAATACCACAGGTTTCTAGTCAGCTGAGGATCCAGTCCTGGTTACACTCTTGGTCCCCAGAAGGAGAAGGGATGAGGAAGCAAGTATAAGAATGTCACGGAAATCAAGGGCAAGAGGAGTGAGCCACGCGTACAAAGCGTTGGCCAGATGTCAGAAAATGTCACACCAGCATCTGTAGTCAAAGGGATGTGTTCAGGGAATTGTCAGGCTTCTGACATTAATTGATGCCCTCAAGCACAACAAGGAGGAAATATACATTACAGTGAGGATTTTTTTTTTTTTGACAAAGTACATTATGCATTGATAAGCCATTTACACTCTCCTCCACACAAGAGTTAATTTGGAGATGCAGGATGGCTGCTTTAGGAATTTGATGAAATGACACTCAAAAGCGGAAACATTGCTATTTCATCGAGAAAAGGCAAAATGAGAGGGAAAAGCTAAATTGGCCAGAAGACTGAGAGTAGGAGAGAGAACTAGAGGGCTGGATAAAGGAACTAATTGTTCTAATGTTTTCCCAATAAAAGCTAGTGGAGGAAATACACACACACACATTGCAAAATGATGATGAAATATGTTATTTGTACAGAGGTTCAGAAAGTGATTTTTCAGAATATTAAAAAGATCCTAGACTACAAGATAACATCCATAATCTTTGGTGTTGCTAAAAAGATATTTCAGAATGTTAGCGTAGAAATGTGTGGGTGAAAGAACAGCAATCCTAGTTGTTATAAAAGGGGCTTTTGGGTTACTGCACACTGGACTGGAGAGATAACATACAAAGGGGAAATTTTGATTCAACATCAGCTTCTTATGCGGTGTTTCTACAAGCATCACCCTCAGGCCAGCATTTTTCTGACTCTTTGCTTCCAGAGAAAGGATCACGACAGTCCTTGGGTCAGGATTTACTCACTGGGCATCTGGTATGAATGTGGCATTGACTGGGGTCTGTGACTGACATGGAGGAAGTTTGTGATGTAACCCTTCAAAGAATTCCCATTTAAGGTCGACTACTAAAGGGATACACATAAAATGAGTACGGATCATGTGAGGCGGGGTGCTGTTCTACCTCTACACAGGGACAAGTGGCCACCTGCCCTGTGCCCCACACCTTAGGGGACCTTGTGTCTTGGGTGTCTTCCTCAAATATTTCAAAGTCCTTCTGTGGTGCCTAAGAGCAGTTGGCCAGCAGTGCTGGCTAGGCAAGGCTGCCCTGAGCCAGGGCCAGGACTTGCATGGGTCTCCGTTTTTCTCTGACCCTGTGCGCCTTCTGTGGGGTTGACCAGATGCAATGAGGAGCTCCAGGCCTGGTGCTTGTGAGTCCTGTGGCTTGGCTCAGGATCCAGAAGGGCATCCTGGCAAGCAGGTTGTTCCTGCTGGTTAGTACAATAGTACTTTATTGGCTCATGTGAGATTGGGCTGCCAGAATGGTGCTGACATGCTGATTTGGGGTGACTCTCACTTATATTGAGTGAGGATGAATTTGGGGCTCTGGGTTATTGAAGGTCCATTGCTGACCCTTTGGACTTGAGCTGTGTGTGCTGGCTCTAACGGTGGTGCTACTTCTGGTCTATGGCACCTGAAGGCAGGGGTGGTGGTAGGCATCCTTTACCCTATGTGACCCCCACTGCTGGCACCCAGTATAGTCACTCCAACCCCTTCACAGGCTCTGTGCCACATGTCAGACAGTCCTTGGGGTGGGCTGCACTTATTTATAGGGATGTTTGAGCTGGCCTTTCCAGCTGATGTTGTCCCTTGCCTCAGATGGATGTAGTGACATCATGTTCTCCCAGGTTGATCTTAAGCCATGTTGGCCAGGGACGGACGTTCCTTGCACTAATGGGGGCAGCTCTTCTTGTCCCATGCATGCACCTCTCAGTTGTCCTTGCTGCTGGGAGCCCTGTGTTGAAAGTAGGGATTCTGTTAACATTGAAAGAGATCACATTCTAGGAACACAGCGATTTGACCTAAAGAGTTCAAGAGAAGATTTTTGGCAGCTGGCCTGTATGGGGATCCAAACACTTGACCTTGGTGTTATAACACTGTGTGCTAACCAACTGAGCTAAACACCCAACCCACAAAGCTGGAAGATGTAATGTTTTACCTTTATGCTGTAAAATTCTAAATGGCAAATATGATACAACCAGAAAATGAATAATCGTTTGCATTTTTCTACATACTCTGGGTATGGCTTGCATTTTATGGTCATTGTCAATGAAGCATAGTAAAAACTTTTGAGAGAGTCATTGGAAACCAGTGTTCATGGGCTCTATGATAGATGATACCTCATTGTGCATTTTTTTAATGCTGTAACTAGAATTTAAAAAGTGGTATTAAAAAACTGCAAAACACAAACAGGTTTTGATGAGCCATGCATTGTGAGTAATAACACCGTTGCTACCTTTCTTCGTGCATGGGGGATACGAGTTGTCTAGGAATGGTGCAACTGACGATAAAGGACATGATGAGGTGGTGCCTGAACACTATCACGAATCTTTCCATGCCATGATTGGACAATATCAAATATATAAGTACTATTCTCTACCTGTTATTTTAAATCTTTATTGATAACTCACTTTGCTTCACGTGGGCCCATGTATTTTATAATATATTTTTAAATCAAAATACAAAAAATAGTTGCCTGGAACTTGAAACACCCTAGAGGTAGTCCTGGGAAGCTCTCATTAAGTGCAGAACTAGTATTCTAATGGTTTTTCATTGATTCATCAAGCATTTACTTTATTAAGACTTTTTAATTCTTATTTACAAAATATTTAAAACCCAGAAAGTATACAAGATAAAATAACACATGAGTCCGATATTGTAACATTTTACTAATATTTGCTTCAGATTTCTTTGTTTTTTTAAGCAAAACATAGAGCTAAAATGCATCCCCAATCCATTCCCCCTCTTCCCTTCAGAGGTAGCCCCTCTCCTGATGTTGGTAAATATCTTAGCTTGAGATCTCCCAGATGCAGATCTTGAGACAAGGATTTGAATGCAAATAGTTTTATTTGAGAACTGATCCCAGGAAACACTTGTAGGGAAGTAGAGACCAGGAAGCAAAGGAAGCCAATGCAGAGTACGCAATAGGCAGATTATTACCGTGGGCAACTGGGGCTCACTCCATAAGAGGCTTTGGAGTTGCTCACATGCCTCAGAGTTGGTCCATCTGAGGGCTGGGGAAGTTTGGTTATTGATCTGCCAGCTCCCTTCTGTTACCGGTTGTGAACTCCTCAGCTGTTCAGGCCTGTCCCATAAGCCTTCAGGCAGAGCTGCAGGTGTTTGCATGAGAGGCTGGGGTCTGCAGGAGCAGTGGCAGAGGAAGTCTGGGTGGGGTCTGATAGCACTTGCTACAAACAGTATTGTTCCCTTACATGGTGTACTTTCTATATTTGCATATATTTAAAAAAATAGAGAGAGTATGTCCTGTGGATTTTAAAGTTTTGAATAAATGGCATCATATTGAACACATTCTTCTGCAACTTTTTTTTTAACTCAAAATTATGTACTTGAGATTTATCCATTTTGAAATATTTATTTATTTATTTATTTATTTATTTATTTATTTATTTATTTATTTATTTATGGTGGCCGAACCCTTTACCTTGGTGTTATTTTGAAATATTTATAAATAAATAATTTATCTTAACTGCTAATATTGTGTTCAAGTATTTGAATAACCAACTTGATTGTCGATTTTTCCACTGATAGCGTAGGGGAGAAAAAGTAATATCTTTTCGTTACCTGGTGCAAGGTTAATGGCTGAGACCCCTGTAACAGAAAACAGATTAACAAGAGAAAAGCATACAAATTTATTTAATATAAGTTTTATGTGATACAGAAGCCTTCAGAAATAAAGATCTGAAGATCCAGGGAAAATTGTGTTTTTATGGACAGCAGTGCAGAGGTATGACTGGAGGGCAAAGGGTATGACCTAATGGTAATAAGCCAGGGGAACTTAGCAAGGCCTGTTCTGATTCTTCTTGGCCTCTGGGTACAGGAGAACCCCTTTAGAATGAGGGTCTTATGACCCACTTTCAGGCAAAGTTGGTCAGAGAATTCTTTTATAGCCTGCTTCAGGGGAGAAAGGCTAGTGAAGGCCTAAGTGACTTTCTTGCTTTTGTGATTTTCTCAATTTCCTTCAGCTTGAAATACTCACCATGCCAAGGTGCCATACAGTGGGGTATCATGTTCTGAGCCCCAACAGTAGTTTGTTTCCACTTTCTCTGCTCTTATGACAATGCTATATAACAGACATCTTCACACCAACTTGAGCGCCTGTTTTCTCTGAGATTCCTGTAGTAGTTTGGTGGTCATCGAGTAGTCACATCTTCAGCTTTACTAGGTATCGCCAAATGGTTCTAGAAAATATTTATGTCGATTTATACTTCCAAAAGCAACATAGAATTTATTTGTCCACACGTGTATACCAACACATCTAAGATTTTTTGATTTTTGCCAATGTGTTGGATTAAAATGGTATTTTATTATTATTATGTTTTAAATCTACATATGCCTTATTTTAAGTGAGGTTGAGCACATTTTCTTAGGTTTATTGGGCATTTGGACACTCTCTTTCATGCATTTCCTCTTTATGTCCTGTGTCCATTTTTTTTTTTTTTTGGATTGTTTGTATATTTTTTAGCAATTTGCAGAAGCTTTTTATATA
>NW_007726428.1:497281-502893 GCF_000696425.1 Galeopterus variegatus
GTCCTGTGTCCATTTTTTTTTTTTTTGGATTGTTTGTATATTTTTTAGCAATTTGCAGAAGCTTTTTATATATTCTGGATACTAATACTTCATCAGTTATGTATGAGGAACAAAATTTTTCTGTTCTGTGGCTTACCTTTTCACATTGTTCATGGTAATTTTTGTCATAAAATTTTAAATTTTAGTGTAGTCACATATAACATCTTCTTTTATGGATTGTGCTCTGGCTTTTCACTGAAGAAGTCCTTCTCTATTCTGATGTCGTAAATGCAGCCTACGTTTAGAGAATTCTTCTACCCAGAAGTTTCAGTTTTGTTTTCCACCTACGTGTAGCAATATGGGATGAGAAAGGAATCTCGTTTTAAAGCTCATGGTCCCAGCATCGTTTGTCGAGTGGTTCATCCTGTTCCCTCTGACTTGTAGTGCCACTTTGGACCTAGACCAAGTTCTTCTTTATATGTGGGTCTGTTTCTAGGCATGAATTTTTTTGTTTGTCTTCATCTGCACTGACTTAAGTTGTTTTGTAGTAATCTTTCTTGTAGTATGAATCTACCCTTATTATTTAAAATTTTCTTGGCTATTCTTTGTTCTTTACTCTCATACCCAAATTTCAAGATTACCTGGTCAGGCTATGTAAAATTCTCTTTTAGGATTTTGTTAGAAGTACCTTGAATTTATAGAATGATTAAGGGAGAATCATCATTTTTATGCATTCATTCTTCTTTCTCATGAGCAGAGTATATGTTGTATAGCTTTTCTTTATATCTTTCATTAAAGTTTTATAACTCTCCCCTGTGTATATTTTGTTTGATTTATTCCTAAATGTCTAAAATGCTTCATTGCAATTGTAATATATCTTTTAAAAAATTACTTTGTCTAATTGATAGTTGGTTATATTAAGACTGATATTTGTGTATGTGTTTGTGTATATTTTTAAACTATTAATGAAAATTATGTAATTGTTCTAGGTCTATTCATGCTTTTATCTTTTAGTCCATTTTCATGTTCTATTTTTTTCCTAGGAAATTATCCATTTTATCTAATTTTCAGTGGTACTGGTATAGAGTTCTTACTTTCAAATCTCTGTATAAACGCATGTCCTTCCCTGTACCCTCCCATTTCTAATATCTTTATTCGTGTATCTTTCTTATATCTCCTCCCTCCCTCCTGCCTCTGCAACACTGACTGTTCCTCTTGTGTTCCTTATCTTGGTGAAAGATGCCTCTGTCTTCCCAGTCAGCTAAGCTAGAAACCCCAGATCTCTCCCTCGCCCATGCATACTGAGACAGACAGTGGGTTCCATCTGTCGTGTGTCCTTGATATTCCTCGTACCTATCCCTCTCCAGTCCCACTGCTGCAGCCATGATTCAGGCCCCTGCCATCCCTCTTCTGGATTCCTGTGGCCTTTCTCTGCTCTCCTTTCCTCTGCAGTGGCGTCCTCATATCTGTTCTCCACATGGCTAGGCTACTACATTCGTGGTAGTGTAAGCAAACCTTACCTTGTCTCCTCCTGCTTTACATCCTTGTGTGGCTCCCTCTTGTTTTTAGGATAAAGCTGAGTCCCCACGAGTTGTGGCCATCCCCGCCTCTCTCACCAATTCTGCCCTGTTCTACACCCCAGCCATAGGAACAACTTGCTGTTCCCACATACTGCCCAGCTGCTGTATGTTTCTGTGAGATTCCAGGCTGCAACCCCTCTCGTGAATTCATTTGCCTTGCTTTACCAAGCAAACACTAAGATTCAGCCCAGGTACCACGTCCTCCAAGAAGTGCTCTTGGTAACTCTCACTCTGTAAACTGACTGTTCTCAGTTTGACTGTCAATTTGATGTACCCTCCCACCCCCAGCTGAGTTCCTCTGGCTAGACTCCAAGTTCCCTGACAGCAGGGACTGTTTCCAAATCACCTCTCTATTCTTGTTTGTTGAATAAGTGAAAAAATGAGTACTATTTGTGAAGAACAATCTAGCTTCAGAGCCAACTGAGTGTTGGGAGACTGAAGAACTATCCTATCTCTTTCCAAAGTGAGCTAAGCTGCCTCTGGAGTTTCAGAAGAGGTGTGAGATGAGAAGAGTGAATGTTAGCTCTTCTCAGGCCTTAAGACTGTATGTGTGTAACATGTAAATGCCAAAGGAAGAAGCACATGAAAGGAAAGCTTAGTTAAATTGTCTTGTAAAAACTTGGAGAACATTCAGGGGTTTTTTAAGAAGAATATTCATCAACTGTTCTAAATCCACTTAGTAGTCTTTAAAACAATTTTATGTTCATTTTCACTAATAAGCTAAGCCTTAAAAGGGGGAAAAGACTCATAAATGCTTCCTTAAATAAAAAGCATTTACTTATGATACTAACCTAGTTTTCAACATCACTTTCAACATCAAAGGAACTTTGTTAAAGCATTTTCTCATACTGACTTCCTCCTTCTCTTTTCCACATCTTGTATCTCCATAGATACAATTACAACAGTCCTAAGAACAGAGCAGAGCTTGGAAGAAGCATCCGGAGCATGGTAAGGAGGAGAATCTAACCAGCTCAGAGAGCAGGCAAAGGTGGCAAACATAAATCTCAAAAGGGATACCTTTTTTCTCCTGTGTTAGTTGTAATACAGTTCTAGATTGAAACACAAAGTATGTGTCACCTAAGTCAATGGCAACCTTCCCTAAACTATATTTCATTGACTACTACTTCACAAAATGGTAAATAGGTGTTTGGAGGAAAAAAAGTTTGGGTTCCCTTCAAAGTACATGTTAGTACATTAAAGGCTCTGAGAAGTCCTGCAGTAAAAAACTGTTTAACTGTATTTAAGCAAACATTTCCCAACATTTATTTGATTATAAAATCCTTTTGTATGGAGCACTGATTAACATGCTACAGAAACACATCATTTGGATAAAAAAATAAGGTTAAAAATAGTCTGATCTAAGGGTACATGTTTCATGTAGTAAAGATTATTCTTAAGCAGTAGAGAGTTAATGAACATCTTAACCAACCTGAAAAGCAGTGTCAGAAAATTTTTAAGATGCTGTCAAGAACTCATAAAATATACATTATATTGTGTAGCAATATTGTAAAATACTGTATGATATATTAAAATCATCAGATTATACCTTATTACCCTACAATCTTCTAATCACATATTTATACATCTTACATTGTATCTGAAAAATGACTCCTATTACAAATATTATGCTTGAATTATAGAAGTGTGCTATAACTATGACTATAAAGGATTCCATGAAATAAGAAAGTAACAGCTTTGGATAATGAGATTACAAGGGTGAAAGAATGATTAAAAATTATAGCATCACAGAACTTTAGAGCAAAAAGGAATTTTAGGGATAATTTTAACCCAGTGCCCTCATTGTAGAGAAAAGGAAATTAACCATTAATTATGAAGTCCTCAAGGAGAAGAATAAGAAGAAAAGTGTAGGGTTAGGGTTAGGGATAGAATAAGAATAAAATAAGAATAAAATAGAATAAGAAGAAAAGTGTAGAAAAGACGGGGAGCAGCCAGCATAGCATTTTCCCTTATGGTACAGACAGCAAGAAGTAGTCAAGTGCTCTGGGAAGATGATGAGGTTAGAATTTCATAAGAAGGAAGTTTGAACGCAAGGTGGTTGTCATACTTATCTGTGTCAATGAGAGGTGTGAGAAATTTTACAAATAAGCAATATGATCAGCATGAGACGATCGTAAGCAGACAAATAGGTTGGGGAGGGTCTGGAAGCCCAGATGCAGCAAGACTGTGATTTGTACATAATCCATTGCTCGTGAGTAATAACGACCTAAAATAAGTGGACACCATTTTCTCTAAAAACAGCTTTGCTCCTCCTGAGTCCCATCAGGGTCTAATTCAGCCGTGTAAATGCTCTGCAGAGTGTATGTGACCTCTGGGCCACAGATGATTGAATCAGAAGTGGACACCAGCCCAGCTTCAACCTCTGCTCCTCTTTGGGACACACCTAAGCTGCCAGTGTATCTAGAATAGCTACACACTGCCAGCTGCTGTGTCGCTCTCCACTCAGAGGAAGCTGCATTTTGTCAGGTAAGTGGAGGATATATTCTCAAGGGAAACACTCTGCTGTCAGCTCACAAGGTCAGGCTTCTGACAGATTGGGTGGCTGACTTGTCCTTCACTTCAAGTATCTTAAAAGTCTCCATCAGAGAGCAAGCTTTGCACATCTGTTAAATTCAGGGGTCGCTCTATATGAAAAGCACATTGTTAGTGTGCTGAAGCTGTCAAGTGAGGACGATGCTGCCACATCCTCCAAAGCAGCTCTTTCTGGATGATTTTAAAATGGAAGAGTTCGGGGTTTTGAAATAAGAAATCTCAGAAGGGCTAATAAAAACACCTAGTGAATAAAGCTCTCCTCACACATTAGTTGAGCTCTCAGTGTGCCCAGTATTATGGCAATCACAGTAAATGTCTCTGTGCACTCATTTATGCACATGGCCAATTCCCTTTAAAATGTTGTGTTTATTTCTAAATAGCAATGGAAAGTAAATTGCTGGAAAAAGTGACATTTTTTGTGATGAAACTTCTTAGGCATATTTGTAAATTAGTTTACATGCTTGAAGGAACAAATATTTAAATTATAAACAGCAAAGTCCACATGTATCACGATTGCATACTTACAACTCGGGAGAATCCAAACAGTGTTAAGGAAAGAGGAGTGTGGAGGACAGTGGGATGCACTGTCGGATCCCCTTTCAGGGAGGGACTTGTGGACCTGGCTTCTGGAAGTGCTGTCGGCAGATAGCCTTTGCTGTCAGTACCTCTAGGGTTCCTTCAAGAGTAGAGAGCTGTCTTAGCCTGTTAGGGCTGCTATAACAAGAATACCATAGCCTGGGTGGCTTAAACAGCAAGCATTATTCCTCATGGTTCTGGAGGCTGGGAAGTCCAAGATCAAGGCACTGGCAGTTTTGGCTTCTGGTGAGGGATTGCTTCCTGATTCATGGACAGCCATCTTCCAACTTCATCTTCACATGGGAAGGCATGAGAGAGCTCTCTGAGATCTCTCTTTTGAGGGCACTAATCCCATTCACGAAGTCTCCACCCTCATGATCTAATCACCTCTCAAAAGCCCCACCTCCTAATACCATCAAGTTGGGGGTTAGGATTTCAAGATATGAATCTTGGGGAAACACAAACATTCAGTCCATGATAAGAGCCACCTTGTTAAGGTCATAACCTCCCCTGGGCAGCCTCCATCTAATGACTGATTGATGCAGAAATATAAAGGCTAGCTCACACTAGCTCAGAACTCTTAACTCTTAGAGCTAGAGAACAGAGAAAGCTGTGGACCAGGTCCAAGATGTAATCATCAAAGTAACTGAGCTCCAAAAAAGAAATCTCTTAACCAAGGCAGGGCTGCTATGTCAGGGTTAGGGCCCTGGTTGGGAGAGGATGGCACCCTGACTAATAGGATGAAAACATCTGGGTTGATGATCTCCAAAATCTTGAGTTTTTGTGGATGCAATTATTGCAATTGCAATCAATGGCAAGGTCATTGGGGGTAGCCAGGGGATCCTGACATGCAGAAAATAATGAGGTTGTTAAACAAATGTGGAAAAATAAATGGGCAAACAACAAGGATACTACTCAATTTAAACC
>NW_007726428.1:503893-516765 GCF_000696425.1 Galeopterus variegatus
TTGTTAAACAAATGTGGAAAAATAAATGGGCAAACAACAAGGATACTACTCAATTTAAACCATCAAAAGATATCAAGTGTAGATGATCAAGAAGCTGAAGGTATTTGCCCCAATAAGCAGTCATGATCCTTTGTGCAGTTTCTGGACTTGAGATAGTTTTCCACCCTGGGACCCATTGATTGAAGAGGAATATGGGTTCCCAGGAGAAAGGACCCTGCAACATTATAAGAAGTTTTAATGGTAATTATTTCCCCAGGCCTTTTCCCAAGAGACCTACAGCCATTTACTTGGGTAACTGTACACTGGAGAAATGCAAACATTTTAAGCACTATTAGACTTGGGGTCGAATGGTGACCTGAGTCTCCTTCCCCACCCCCATTAGAGGACCACATATGGGGGCTACATAATAAGTGGAGTCCCAGCCAAGGTCTGACTTATAATGGGCCTACTGGGTCTATAGATCCATTCAGTGTCCTTCTCCAGTTCCTGAACATACTGATGTTTGAAATAAATGTATCTGGTAGTTTGTACAACCCTCACATTGAGCTATTGCAGTAGGAAAGACCAGGCGGAAGTTCCTGAAACTACTTCCTCTCCCCAACCCCACTGTGCTCAAATTAATAAAAACAATATATCCTAGGGAGCATGCTGAAAATTAGTGCCACCCTTCAAAATCAAAAGAATTCAAATGTGCTGGTCCCTGACATCTTTTTAATTCACTAGTCTAACCTCTACAAAAGTCAGAGGAATCCTGAAGAATAATATTAAACTTCTGCAAACTCAACCAAGAAGGACCCCCAGGTGAAGCCACTGTGCCAAATGTGATATGTTTGCTAAAGTAGATAAATATGGCCTCAGGTAGATGGTATGTGGCCACTAATTTGGCAAATACATTCTTTTCAGTCCCTATCAAAAAAGATGATCAGAAATAATTTGGATTCACATGGAATATACAACAGTAAACATTTACAGCTTTACTCCAGGACTATGTTCACTCTCCCACCCTCTATCATAATATAGTTTAAAGAGACCTGGACCATGTGGACATCACACAGAACATCACATTGATCTACTCTATTGACTACATCATGTTAATCGTACCCAATAAGCTATAACATTGGGGCCTTGGAAATATACATGCACTCCAGAGGGTGGGAAATACACCTTTTAGTGATTTAGGGGCCTGCCATATAAGTAAAATTTTTAGGAGTTCAGTGATCAGGGGCATGCCAGGATATGCCACCCAAAATAGAGATTATTGCATCTCGCACCACAAAGAAGGAAGCAAAACACCTGGTAGATCTCTTAGGTCCTGGGAGTAGCCTATCTTACCCCTGACCCACATACTAGGTGACACAAAATGCTGTCACTTTCGAGTGGGTCCCAGAGCAGGAAAGAGCTCTGTTGTTGGTCCAGGCTGATATAAAAGCAGCTCTGCCACTTGAACCACGTGATCCAGTAGTCCATACGGTGTTGGCTGTGTTAGTGGTGAGAAAAGATGCTGTGTGGATTTTTTTAGTAAGCCCCAATGAAAGAATTGCCATGCTGAATTCTACCTCCATCAGAGTACTATAAGCCTTTTGAAAAGTTCTGGGGTGTTGCTGGGCTCTGATGGAGATGGAATGTCTGAACATGAGCACCAGGGATCATGCAGCCAACATAAACTGGGTTCTATCAGATTCACCAAGTCATAGGTTTGGGCAGGCTCAACCACCATCCTTTTTGAAATGGAAGTGGAACACTTGGGATCAAACATGAGCCACGCCAGAGGACACAAGTAGGCTGCAAGAACAGGCAGCCCAGAGCCTCATGTCAACTGGCACTACTGTAAAAATGCCCTAGGCTCGTGCTTATGGCTGTATGGTGACTCCTTTAGATCAGCTGATGGAGGAGAATAAACCCCGAGTTTGATTCACAGATGGCTTGGCTCCCTATGTGGGTGCAAGCCAAAAATTACGGCAAGTGTACTACAGCCCCATTCAAGGGTGGCCTCGGAAGATGTTGATGAGGCAAAATCCTCCCAGGGGGCAGAGGTTTGGGGGATGAACCTATTTATACACTGTTTGAAGGAGAAGTGACTCAAGGTTGGAATATCTATGGATTCATTGACAGTGGTGAATGGCTTGACTGGATGGTCAGGGACCAGAAGGAGAAAGATCAGAAGATCAGGGACAAAGGGGACTGGTGTAGAGGCATGTGGATATACACATGGGAATAGTCAAAATGGGGAAATTATCATAAGTTTAAGTCCACCAGAAAGCATCTATCACAGAAATGGCTTTTAATAACCAAGTAGACAAAATGACTCACACCATTGATGTCAGCCAGCGTCTGTCATCAGCCACGCCAGTGCCTGGCATGATGGGTACAAGGATGTAGTGACTATGGTGGCAGAGATGGAGGCTATGTGTAGGCCTAACAACACGGACTCCCACTTATCAAGGCTGATCTAGCTACTGCCACCATGAATGTCCAACCTGCCAGCAACTGAGAACAACGTTGAGTCCCTGATGTGGCACCATCTCTTGAATTGTCCAACCAGACAGTTGATGGCAAGTTGATTACATTAGACTTCCACCCTGGATGAGCCAGAAATTCACTCTGATGAGAATATACACATAATCAAGACATGGGTTTATCTTTCCTGCCTGTAGGGTCTCAGCCATCTGAGGGATTACAGTGTCTGGCCAGGAGCCCCACTCCGTAGAAAAGTAGTGTGGAATGGGCCCATGACCCTGAGGCCACTGGTTGTATCACACACTGCATCCCCTAGAAGCTGCTGGCCCCATCGAGCTTCAGAATGGCCTTCAGAAGGCACTACTGAAGTGCCAGCTAAGAGGTGACACTTTGTGAGAAGAGGACACCATCCTTGAGGATGCAATACATTTGATATGGTGCTTTCTCCCAGTGGCAGGAACACATGGATTTGGAAGCCAAGGGGAGAAAACAGGAGTGTTGTCACTTATTAACACTTCCAGTTACCCCCTCAGGGAATTTGTGCTTCCTATACTTTCAGCTCTGGGCTCTATTGGTTAGAATTCCAGGTTCTCAAGGGAGAAACACTTCCTCCAAAGGACGCTGAAAGAGTCTCATTGAATTACAAACTGCAACTGCCGCCCAAGCATTCTTAGCTCCCTGTGTCAAGAGACCAGCAGGCAAGAAGTGGAGTCATTATCCTGGCAGGGATAATTGGCCCTGATCATCAAAAAAGGTTACACAGACGCTGTTGCACATGGAGGTGGAAGAGGATGTCTCTGCACCCCGCTGGCCCACTGGGTGGCTCTTGGTACTCCTTCTCCAATTTCAATGGTCAATGGACAAGCGCAAGTTTGATCTGTAGATCTCTGTCTTATTCTGTTTCCCGTTGCTAAAATAGAATACCACAGACTGGGTAACTTCTAAAGAACAGAAGTTTATCCAGCTCGTGGTTCTGGAGGCTGGGAAGTCCAAGAGCGTGGTCCTGGCATCTGGTGACGTTCATCCCACGTCAGAAGGATGGAAAGTGGGAGTGAGCACAAGAGACAGAGAGAGAAGAAATGTGATATCAGCTCAGGTCTCTCTTCCTCTCTTCACCAGCCTCATCATGGGAACCCCACCCTGATGACCTTATCTAATCCTAATTACCTTTCAAAGGCTCCACCTTCAAATACCATCAACATAGGAATTTGTGGATTAAGTGTCCAATGCACGAAATGTGGAGGACACATTCAAACTATAGCCGTCCCCCCCCACCCCCATTTCTTTCTTTCTGCAACTTTGGTTGTTTTTATTGTTGAAGAAACACAATGTTTGTGTTGTAGTTTCCTAAAGTCTGAATTTTACTGATTGCATCTTTAAGGTGTCATTTAACATGTTCCTCTGACCTGTTTATTTCCTATAAATTGGTGCTTGGAGCAAACTTGATCAAATTCATGTTTACTTTTTGTTGTTGTTTGGCAAGATTACTTTGGGGACAGTGGTGGGTTCCTCCATCAGGAGGCACATGGTGTGTGAATGTCTGTCTTTTTGTGATGTGAACTGCCACTGATGATTGTCTAGATTTATTTATCTATTAAAAGTTGCAAAGTAATAATTTTCTTACTTTATCACTCTATCACTTAACCTTTATTTTTGAGTTATAATACTTCTATAAAGAGAAATTTTCCTTTATTTACTGATAGACTATCCAGTGCTACAGTTTACATGGAAAAAGAGGCATAAATTCTCAATTCTTTCCCTTTGTTTATCAGTTTTCAAAATAGCGAGTTGGTTCCCTAGCATCTTCCAAATGTGATCAGTAAGTTATTATAATTTTTTTTTGCTATCGTTATAACTCTTGGATTTAAATTTCAGTCTCTTCCTATCATTATACTTTCTTACACTCAAATTGTGTCAACTTTGAATGGTGGGAGCCTGTTCAAGGTGGCTCCTGAGTCCTTTTGACATGACCCCAGTAGTCTTTGATAGCTCCCTGGTTTTCAGATATGATCAGATGTTTTGTTTAACATTAGTACAGATGGGGGCCCATTTGGATATTATTTTACATTGTTAGGTACCTGACCTGTCCCTGGAAAGCGTAGGTTGAAAAACTAAATGGCTGTAACTTCCAGCTCAGGCTCTAAGAGGAACTGTGGATTCAGCAGGATTTCCAATCACTCTCCTCTTTGGCAAAGGGAAAACATGTGCCCTCAATTAAGAGAAGTGAGATTACCGCATCACAGCCTTGAGCTGCACAAGGCAATATACTGCATGGCAAATTACACATGTCGGGCAGGGGGTCAAATAGAATTATAAATGCAGACACAGAGGCATTGATCATTGGTATGAAAGGAAAAGGTATTTGGAAGCTGGCAGTTCAAGTTTGCTTCAACATTCCAGATTTGTAGGTTTAATTCTGAAGTGGTCTAAGATGCAATCATGGATTATTCCATTTGTGCACTGTACGATATTTCAAATGAAGAGTTCAGACTTGGTTTCACTCTTGACGACCTTGCAAAGTAAGCGCAGGCCCATGATGATAATTGTGCTACGCTGTGTGCGTGGTGTCTGCTGGAACGGCAGCAGACGACTGCGGAGAGTACAAATGCATATGGCTGAGAGCCTGTGTTGCACTGTGCGCTCTGGCAGTATTGGGGAGTGTCAGGGATCCTCTTCCCAAATTGGGAAAAGCACATTCCAAAGAATCTAGGCTCTTGGGCCATTTTTCAGGGTCAGCAAATACCTTTTATTACTTTATTTTGGAAAAGGGCAGAAAAGGGTAGGTTGTTACCATAGTCCCTTTTCTCTCTTCATTTATCATTTTATCAACAGGTCTTTTTTTTTTTTCTTTTTAAACTAAAAATGAGTGTGTACTACCAGTGCCTTGGGGCTCACCCGGGGTCCCAAGGCAAAGAGCTGGGGACCAAACCCCCCTCCACAACCAGGCACACTGCCAGTACCAAGGAGCATGCCAAAAACATCACTTCCATGCGGGTGGCCCACCACAGCCACCACAATAACCACGGCTGCCGCAAACGTGGCTAGACATCACAACCAGCATGCAGATGGTCCACCAGCCACTGGAGTGCATTGACACAAGGAGAGTCACCTGCAGAGACCAAAGAAAAGAAGAGGACGTCTCTCTCCACAAAGCCCATTCCAAAGTGACAGAGAAGCAGCTGCTCTATGATAATATTGGGGGACGTGAACACACCTCTCAGCATTGGACAGATCATCTAGGCAACAAATCAACAGAGTAACCATTACTCTTTCAGAGCTCCAGAGAGAAGAAATCCAGGGCTATCAGTGGTGGGGGGAAGAAGAGGGGGATGGGGAGAGATTGGACAAGGGGCATAAAGAATAAGTACAATTTGTAACAATATATATGCTAGTAATATTGATTTGATCAAGATATGTCAACATTGAACCAAAAAATACGTATAATCAATTATGATTCAATAAAAAAAAGTGAGTGTGTAAATGTTAGATGTCCATAGGTGAGGTGGAGACAAGTCATAGCTATAGACAGGCAGCCCCTTTGGGTGTCAGCAGAATAATGATTTAGCAGCCTTCTCATTCTCTCTCTCTAATTTCACCCTAACAAGGAGGCTTTACCTCCATTCAGTAGCTATTATTTGATGGAGTCCCCAGGGTGACTTCTTCTGCTTAGTCTGGAAGTCTAATCTCCCACATCTAAAGGGCACGTGTGTTCAGCTGTTAGGATCCTGAACACATGGGAAGTGGGTACGTCACTGTGATGACCTGCCTGTAGAAGCCAGAATGGAGATAGAAAAGACCCGAGACTCTTTTTCCTGTCCTGCTCTGAAGGCAGGGTGTGGGCATGTCTTTGGATCAGACTATCAGGAGTGAGGGACATGGAGAAGCAGGGGCCGTGGCAGCATCTAGGACCAGTGTCTGTGACAGTAGTGGAGATTTTGGAGTTTAAGGGCAGTGGATTTTAGCTGTGGCCCAGGAAACTTTGCTTCTATATTCCTGCCTGTTTTGTGAGCTTGGTTCCCAGCTTTTCTGGAGAATCTGTGAGCCACTAAGACATCCTTCCGGTAAATTCTCCTTTTTTTTTTTTTTTGTCTTTTTTCGTGACCGGCAACGGATCGCAACCCTCAGTGTTGCTCCCGGCCCTCGCTCAGCCAGTGAGCGGCCGGTCTGCCTGTGGGATCCGAACCCTCGGCGGGAGCGCCACCGTGCTTCCCAAGTGGCGCACTATAGCAGTGCGCCACCCGGCCGGCCCTCCTTCCCGTAAATTTTCCTTTTTTTTTTTTTTGTCTTTTTTCGTGACCGGCAACGGATCGCAACCCTCAGTGTTGCTCCCGGCCCTCGCTCAGCCAGTGAGCGGCCGGTCTGCCTGTGGGATCCGAACCCTCGGCGGGAGCGCCACCGTGCTTCCCAAGTGGCGCACTATAGCAGTGCGCCACCGGGCCGGCCCTCCTTCCAGTAAATTCTTACCGTGCTTAAATCAGCCAGAATTGGGGCGTGTGGTTTGAAACCAAGAACCTGGACTGATACAGGAACTAATCTCTTTTCATGGAAGTATTAATATGTTTCCTAAACACCTGTCTGCAAACAGATAATGAATTAGACCTAACGTGAACCAGGATCGCCTTCGACACTGTGTTTTGGTAGAGCACATGAGGTTAGACCTCAGCACTCCTGGGTGCTGCTGCTGTGGGAGGTTTAAAACTGCCCTGCAGAAAGTGTTACTGTGTTTTTGATTTCTATGGGGTGGCTCTGCTTCAAGTTTGTGCTCCTCTCAGAAATGCACTTATCCTGCCAGAAGGGTTTGAAGGGCACCTCTTGTCACCTCAGCATGAGAGAATGAAGACCACAGCAAAGAGAACAGCAACCCAGAGGGCTCCCATGAGGATGACAGAAGCTCAGCCCCAGAGCCACAGCCAGCATCTTGTCAAATCTAGTGGAGGGAAACAGCCGTTTCCACAGACAGCAAGAGAAAAAGACTCAGCACCACATGTCTGTTTCTTGGGTGGCTGCGTAAGCAAAAACCAAGTCCTGGTGCAAATTCCCTAACACAGGGAGTGAACATCTGTGCCCAGCTGGAATGGAATCAGCACACAGTGGATCTCACCAGAGCAGATACTTCTTATTTCTGGTTAAGTGTCAACACTAGTTCCTCGGTGCTGTGTGTGTGCTCCAGGATGCAGCCTGGAGCATCAGGGAATAAGATCACCTCTGAGTTTTCTTTCAACTTGATAGCTCAGGTTCCATTCCAGGACCATGGCAGGGCTGCTGTCCCATAACTTCCACTCTGCACCCCAAGTTCTCCTGATCAATTCACCCCATTTATTTATGTACTTTTAATATTTTATTATGAAGCTGTAATATTGTGATATAATATGAAACATGTATTTGGTCTCTGCCCCCCCCGTTCCTGGTGCAGATCTCCTAAAGCCCTCAGAATTAGGGGTCCTAGGAGACTCTTTTGTTCTGACATATGGTCTTTGACCCCAGTTCCTGACACAAATCTCCTAAGGCCTTTGTAATTCCCTGAGTGGATAGGACCATCTGACACAGAGCTCCTAAGTCTCTTGGAATTTCCTGGGTGATAGGAGCATCTTCATTCTAATGAGGCGACTCTTGGTGAGCTCCTGGGTAGCCTCGGGATGGGGGTTGGTCGCCGGGAGAACCAGCCATGTGATTGGAAGGTTGGGACTTTCAGCCCCACACTCTGACCTCCAGGCAGGGAAGAGGGGCTGAAGGTTAAGTTTATCACCAGTGGTCAATGATGTAATTAATCATGCCTACATAATAAAGCATCCTTAAAAACTTAAAAGGGGGCCGGCCCCGTGGCTCACTTGGGAGAGTGTGCGCTGGTAGCACCGAGGCTGTGGGTTTGGATTCTATATAGGGATGGCCGGTGTGCTCACGGGCTGAGCATGGTGCAGACGACACCGTGCCAAGTGTTGCGATCCCCTTACCAGTCAAAAAGGAAAAAACAAACAAACAAACAAAAAAACCCCAAAACTCAAAAGGACTGGGTTCAGGGGGCTCCCAGATTGCTGAACCTGGAGAGGACATGGAAGCTCCACACCCCTTCCCCTATACCTCGCCCTGTGTCCCATCTACACTCCCATCCACTCCTTCACCACCTGTATCATTTTGAAGCAAATTCTGGACATCATAAGTTCTCATAGAAGTTAAGGACTTGCCACCGGCCACCCCCTGCCATTCTCTTCTTTTCTTTCCTTCTTCCCTCCCTTTACTTTTAACATAACCACAAAACCATTAACACACCTAAAAATATTAACAATAATTTTTTTAATGTCATCAAATATCTAGTCAATGTTCAAATTTCCAATTAAACTACATTTAAATCACTAATATCTAACCCTTATAACCTGGAGCCAATTTCAAGCTTTGGTTTTTTTCGTGCTTGCATATGACACACATACATTTTGAAAACTGGTACATCCAGGTCAAGAGGGTACACGTGGCAGAGGTTTCAAACTGGATTATAATTGTAATTTTATGTCTTTGGAGGCATTTCAGAGCCTTCAGAAGGAACTGTCATGGAAAGATAAGTTAGTGAAGTCAGAAAACAGACAGTAATTCTGAGGGAGAGCAGGCAGCAGAGAAAGCCAGGACCCTAAAGAACAGACGCTAGGAGAGGCTCTCCAGGGTAAGGTCAAAAGGTACTGAAGAGACACGGCAGTTTCAAGAAGGTGAGCCTCACGATTGGAAACCCTGTCCTTGGCGACTAATGTTGCTGGGGCGATTTGTTGCCATTTCTTATAGGCAGTGCCACTGGCCACGATCAGAACTTCCTTTCTGTAACATATGTAATATGCAAATGGAGTAGTGATTTTGTTAGGGAATGCAGGTATCAGAAACGGTCTAGAAGTCCTACGAAAAGGGGGCTGAAAATGGCCTCAAAATGATCTTACAACTTCTGTAAAATTTGGAGTTAATTTAAATGTATTGTATAATAATCTGTAGGCAAAGGGGAAATGATTGGGTCTGGGACTCGTGGATGCGGGCTGGAGGCATTCGTGTGTTTTATCAATAAGGCACATGCTAAGAACTTCCTGAACATGTATGTCTATTGGAGATGGTTACTAATTGGGAAAATTCATCTCTCTCTCCCTCTCTCTCTATATATATATGTTTGTTTGTTTATTTGTTTTACCTGTGTCAGTATTGCCCAGACTGGGTTCTGAGAAACACTGGGCATTTGGTGAGTTTTTCACAGTTAGATAAATTTGGGAAACACTGTCCACTCTATTTACCCTCCTGGAGAGTCATGGTGCACACTGATGTATTGATAGTTCTGAGAAATCTTGTGTTTAACTTTGTGCCTGGCTTATAGTAGGCACTAGCTCTAATAATCAATGAATGTTACCCAGTATTATCCAAACCTTTTTAATCATGAAAACTTTTTCTGTAGGATCTCATGGTGCACTAGTGTCCTGTGTAGAACATACTAGTACTAAAAAATTATTTGTTGTTCATGTGAAATTCAAATTTGACTGAGTCTCCTGTATTCTATTTGCTACATTGGTTCACACTATTCCTTCTTTGATTCCCTCCATCCCATTCTTTCAGTGGGAGCAGCTGTGTTTGAAGAAGGACCCCTCCCCCACAATTGATTGGTTGAATGGTGGGCACTGTATCAGATATGCCAATCGGTTTCCTTCCTTGGGAAAGTGGGATTAGGGGCAGGTGCACACAGGGCAGAAGGGATGCTGCCTGCAATAGAGAGCACATCAATGAGGGAAGTGCTGGTGATGGCCCTTTTCCACCATGAAGACTGGGAAACAGGGGAAGGAAGCAGACGCTGAGAGATGGAAAGAAGACTTTCAGCATTCGCTACGATGTGCCTGCTCCTGCTTCTTACCATTTCTGAAGCTTGGCTGTTCAACGACTCTTGCATTCCTTAAGATACCCCAGAATTTTTATAATACATCTTTTCTTTGCTTAAGCTATCTCAAATGGATTTCTATTTCTTGCAACCAAAAAGTATCCTAATAAAGTGTGATTCTTCCCAGAAGGGGGTTGATTCGCTCTATCACTCACAATTTGCTGTAATAGGTCTGGCATAGAGTGAGGATATGCATTTTTGGAATGAGGTGGCTTAAATAAAGGAGAACACTTTGAAATAGAGGGTGAGTCTGGGTCAATGGTGACATTGGGGCAGCATTGACCATTTTCCCAGTTAGCTCTGTCTCTAGCCTGGAGGTCTCTATCTTCTAGCCAAGATGGGGAATCTCGGGGAAATCACAAAACCACCACACAGGCTCTCTCTCGGGTAAATGGACAAGTTCACTCTGCATGCCAGATTGAGATACTGTACTTTAAAATCCTGAAGTTCCCAAGACTGGAGTCCCGAGTAGAAAATTGGACCCCCCAAGGTCTATGGCTGTTGGCTTTGAGTTAAGTGTCACCCTTTGTTCTTACCATGGGAAGTTCAATTTAGAGCAATTTGGAATGATTCCCTCCAGTCTCAGGGCATCATTAGGTATTTCAAGGCCGGTGGTTAGCTTGGTAAAAACCACTTCCCCATATTAGAAGATCACAGGGACTATTGAAAAGACATCACAGAGTATATGATTTTAAGCAAGTCATAGTTTTCAGATCACCAGTATTTTCAGACAGTTTAAAAAGTGCTTGTATCTTATATATAAACACAATCTATATAGTAAAGCTCACGTTGACCTTGGGAAACGCCGCTTTAATGCAACATGGAAGTGTCGTGGTCTCTTTGGATATCATGGGTCATTCAGGAACAGCTTGTATCTTATATATAAACACAATCTATATAGTAAAGCTCACGTTGACCTTGGGAAACGCTGCTTTAATGCAACATGGAAGTGTCGTGGTCTCTTTGGATATCATGGGTCATTCAGGAACATTTTTTTTTTCATTTTACTTTATTTTATATTCTATTAGTTTATTTTCCTTAAAGCCAGGACACAAACAATAGCTCTGAACCTCGGTGAACAAATATGGACCTCAGATCAGGGGCTGGGCACTTCTTAACTGATATTCTCTTAAACCTCGAGCATGATTTCTATTGCTGAGAGATTGTTATTTTTTTATGCAAATTTATTGTTGTTTGGCTCTGGAGTGTAATTCTCATTTTAATCCTGTAAGATCAGTGTTCTTTAGCCAGACAACCTCAGTGTATCTGGAATTTTCAGCTGCTAAACTCTTTTTTTTTTTTCTTTTTTGTGACCGGTAAGGGGATCGCAACCCTTGGCTTGGTGTCACCCGCACAGTGCTCACTGAGCGCACTGGCCATCCCTATATAGGATCTGAACCCGCGGCGGGAGTGCTGCTGCGTTCCCAGTGCCACACTCTCCCGAGTGAGCCACGGGGTTGGCCCAAAACTCTTGATGTGATAAATGGGACACAATACGATAACCATAAGACATTAATGGATTCATGTACCTAACAGTCATCATCACAAACAGGCCACGTCAACACTGAAATATTAACCTGCATTGAAACTGCAAGATGCACATTTATTTTTTTTCTTTTTATAGGTGAGTTTTACCAAACTTTAAAGAAATGGATTACTCCAATTTTACATAAACTCTTCCAGAGAGGGAGCAGTCTACAACTCACTCTGTGAATCTTTTTATTTTTTTTACAATTTTAATTTTAATTTTTATTTATTTATTTATTTATTTTTTCTTTCTAAGATGTTGTTGCGGAGGGATGGGAGGTGGGTGGGGGAGGCCCACGGCTGGCTCCTTCACTGGCCTGGTCGTTGGGAGAGGGTGGAACTGAGGCCTGCAGCGGGGCGGGGTGGGGGGGGGTGTCCTCCCACAGCTCAGGAGCCCCAGGGGCTTCCAGCAGCAGCTGCATGGTTGTCGGCCTCCACGTTTATTTTTTGTAGGTGATTCCTTCTTTTAAAAGTGGATCCAGGGCCGCCCCGTGGCTCACTCGGGAGAGTGTGGCGCTGGTAGCACCGAGGCCGGGGGTTCGGATCCTATATAGGGATGGCCGGTGCCCTCACTGCTAAGCATGGTGCAGACGATGCCATGCCGAGGGTTGCAATCCCCTTACCGGTCAAAAAAAAGTGGATCCAAAGGAGGTTTTCTTCTATTTTTCAAAGTGTATCTAGGAGGTAAGAGACATCCACTTTTGAAAAATCTGTACATTGAAATCTGTGCTTGGGTCCTGAAGGTAGGATTTTATTGAAATTTTGTGTTCTGAATTCTATGTACTCACTTCTGAAGCTGATTTGTAAGTTCACATTTTCTAAGTAAAAGGTGATTTCTAGGAAAACAGCAGCCTGATAATGGCATGATTTTAGAGAGGAGAAAAGTCTGATCTCTCAGGAATACATATATATATTTGACATTTAACGTTTTCTTATTCTTGGCTTTGTATTTTGCTTCTTACAAGCTCTGCTCCATGTTAGAAATTACATTCCTAGA
>NW_007726428.1:516818-518068 GCF_000696425.1 Galeopterus variegatus
AAAAAAAAGTGGATCCAAAGGAGGTTTTCTTCTATTTTTCAAAGTGTATCTAGGAGGTAAGAGACATCCACTTTTGAAAAATCTGTACATTGAAATCTGTGCTTGGGTCCTGAAGGTAGGATTTTATTGAAATTTTGTGTTCTGAATTCTATGTACGCTCTTCTGAAGCTGATTTGTAAGTTCACATTTTCTAAGTAAAAGGTGATTTCTAGGAAAACAGCAGCCTGATAATGGCATGATTTTAGAGAGGAGAAAAGTCTGATCTCTCAGGAATACATATATATATTTGACATTTAACGTTTTCTTATTCTTGGCTTTGTATTTTGCTTCTTACAAGCTCTGCTCCATGTTAGAAATTACATTCCTAGATAAGGAACCTTCTGTTAGTTTAGTTTGGAAGTCAAAGATTCACTGGTGTCTGTAAGAGCTGCTTGTGAGCTCCAGTATGCCGTGGAGAGACACTGTCAGCTGCTGTGTACACTCTGCCATGTTTGCTTTGAACTTGGCATAAGCTTTGGAGGAGTTTAACTGTGTCTTGTTTTTTTCTCTTTTATTATATCATTATCATTGTTATTCTCTGAATAAAGATGCAGCTTTATAGAACCTATCAGTATCTTCCTATCTATGTGATTTTGGGACAATTTAAGTTGTCTGAGCTTCAGTTTCTTCATTTGCAAGAAGCAGATAATAATGCTTATTTCACAGCGTTATTATAAATATTACACAAGAAGATATGTACAAAATACTTCAAACACAGTGATTGGCATATAAATATGTGCACAATAAATGCTAGTTATTTTTGTTCCTTCAACTGAATCAACTGGAAAATGGACTAGAAAAGACTGTGACTCATAAGTCACAAGAAAAAGCACTGTAAACTGTCTGCCTAGCCCTGGTGACATGGGTAATCTAGCTGGTTTTATTGCTATTACCTTAGGAGGCAGAGAGTTATGATAATTCTCTTTTCTTATTCTCTAGGTTCTGATGAGAGTCACCCAAGCCAAGAGATTCCTGGATTGTTAACACGGATGACAACCTTATCCGGTTTTGGAACTTCATCAAGGTCTGAGGGTTGTGAAAATAATTATATAGTAGTTATGGATAGAGTCATATAAAGTCTAATTATCATTCAAAGTTTAGGAATTTATCTTTCTTCAGTTAGTTTTTAAAAAAAATCAGTAATGCATATAGTTTTTGTTGTTTTGACAGAGAAAATTCTCCCATTTAACTGGCTTGCATCTTTTTTTTTT
>NW_007726428.1:519273-520997 GCF_000696425.1 Galeopterus variegatus
AGGAGAGCAGGAGGTGTTGGCATGGGATAAATCACAGAAGGCCTAGGTTGCCAGGTTAAAGGGCTGGAACTTAGGTAGGCAATGGTGAGCCTCTGATGGTTTTTAGTGGGAGAGGGGCATGTCTGATTTTTTTCTCTCCCTGGGATGGGGAAGCAGTTTAGAGAGAAGAGAAAATGGGTGATGTAGAGTATGAGTGGCCAGGACAAGAAGCAGGGGACGCATGAGGAGGCCACCGCCATAGTCTACATTAGAGATGATGAGTTTGATAAGAATGGTGGGTGGGGAAGAGGGTGATACTATGTCAGTCTAGCTGACTACCACCATTTCGTCCCCATCAAATCTAGTTGGGGGCATAAATCATGAATATTAGCTATTTCTTTTGATAAATACACCATGTAATCATCTAAAGGCTGCTTTACTTTGGCTCATACAGGACTTCGGTCCCCAAACTAGACTGCACATTGTAATCACTTAGAGAATTTTAAAAACTACTGATACTTGGCTCCCAACCCTGAAGATTCTGGGGGCTTTTGAAAGCTTGCCAGCTGATTCTAAAACGTGTAGCAAAGACTGAGAACAACTGCTGTAGGTATCACCCAAATATCATAAAAAGAAAAAATTCGTTGGGAAACATATTCCTATCTTCCTGACCTTGTCTGTGGGTTTAGGAGTTCTTAGCCAAAGCAACACAAATCCCCAAAATATTCGCAATAATCAGTCAGCTGGGATTGATAGGAAAATCGTAGTTGGCCAGCACAATTTGGGAAGTTACATGCTGAGTCCTAGCTGTATTTCCACTGAGTAAATGGCTTATGGTTACAGATGGCACTTTGTGAAAAGCCTTTGGCACTCTCTTTGGATTAAAAGTGATTTTCATTGTCAAAGATTTTTTTTTTCTACTGTGGATTTATTTATTTATCGATTTTAAATAAATTCATCCAAACTAGGTTACTTCCACTTAATTGTCTTGCGTTAAATTGTTGTCTAGTATCATTGCAGGCCTTTTCAAAGGTGGCCTCCATCAGTGCTTCTCAAATCTGGATGCTCTTTGAGAATCACCTGGGACTATTATTAAAATGCAGATTCGGAGTCAGTAGGTCTAGGTTGGGGCCTGAGATTCTGCATTTCCAGTGAGCTCTCAGGTCATGCTGAAGGTACTGGTTCATGTACTACACTTTTGATAGAGGATCTTGGGGCCTCAGGAAATATTCTAAACTCACTATCCTCTTCAATTATGATCATAGGAGAGGAAGCATTAAAAAAAGAAACAATAATAACATTGAATTCCAAAAAATCTCTAGTGAAGACTTAGATGCGGTTGTCAATGAAATAAATACAAAATTATTTTTCCATCTTTGCAAGACATTTCTACCAATTTCAAATTGCTTATTGTGCCTCTGAGGACACCCAGGAGAAATTACTTCAGGTCTATGCAAATATCAGATGAGATTCTGGGTTCCATTGTTTTTAAGTGGATCAGGATCCTATAGTTAACAGAATAGATGAAAAGCTTAATGTATGTCATGAGCTAAAAAGACATCCTCTTGAAATATATGATAATGTTATTAGCCTCGAATCTTGACAATTTAAGATCATCAAAGTCAGGCCCACAAATGATGGGAGAAGTTACCACTGAGTTTATAATTTTGGACAGCATTGTATCTTTTTTTTTTTCCTTTTTTGTCTTTTTTTACTGACCGGTAACGGGATCGCAACCCTCGGTG
>NW_007726428.1:521768-531333 GCF_000696425.1 Galeopterus variegatus
AGCGCCGCCGCACTCCCAAGCGGCGCACTCTCCAGTGCGCCACCGGGCTGGCCCAACATGGACAGCATTGTATCTAATGACAGACAGGATAGGTATTTTTTTCCCACTCAGAGGAGAAAGTTTAATAAAGCCGATTAAAAATTCATAGGAACTGAAAAATTATATTTTGTGAACTCAGGAAGTTGGATATTTTTAGTAGATCATTTTGTGCCTGTTAGTCCACCACTTTTCCTTCTCTCCCTCTACTCCTGCCTTGCCTCTGGTAACCATTATTCTACTCTCTACTTCTATTTGAATCACTTTTTTTTTTCGATTCCAGGTATGAGTGAGATCACATGGTATTTGTCTTTCTGTGCCTGACTTACTTCACTTGGCATGATGGTTTCCAGTTCCATCCATGTTGCTGCAAATGATAGGATATCATTCTTTCATAGCTAAATAGTACTGCATTGTGTATGTATACCACAGTGTTTTTATCCATTCATTCATTAATGGGCATTTAGGTTGATTCCATTTCTTGGCTTTTGTGAATAGTGCTGTGATGAACATAGGAGTCCAGGGGTCTTTTTAATATGTTGATTTCATTTCCTTTGGGTATACACCCAGTAGTGGGATAGCTGGATGGTTAGGTAGATCTGTTTTTGGTTCTCAGAGGAAACTCCATACTGTTTTCCACATGGCTGTACCAATTTACACTCCCATCAGCAATGTAGGAGAGTTCCTTTTTCTCTGTATCCTCTCCAGCACTTGGTTTTTTTGTTTGTTTGTTTGTTTTGTCTTGTTGATAATAGCCATTCTAACTGGAGTGAGATGATATTTCACTATGGTTTTAATTTGCATTTTTCTGATGATTAGTGGTGTGGAGCATTTTTTCATGTACCTGTTGGCCATTTGCATGTCTTCTTTTGAGAAATGTCTGTTCAGGACCTTCACCCATTTAAAAAAATTTTTTTTAATTTAATTTTTTTTTTTTTTGCTCTTGAGTTGTTTAACTTCCATATATATTCTGTATAATAGCCTCTTGTCTGATATGTAGTTTGCAAACACTTTCTCCCATTCTGTGGGTTGTCTTTTCCCTTTGTTGACAGTGTCCCTTGCTGTGCAGAAGCTTTTTAGTTTGATGTAGTGTCATTTATGTATTTTTGCTTTAGTTGCCTGTGCCTTTGTAGTCTCTCTCCAAAAAGTGCTGCCCACTCCCATTTCATGTAGCATTTCCCCTATGTTTTCTTCTAGTAGTTTCATAGTTTGGGGTCTTAAATTTAGGACATCAATCCATTTTGAATTTATTTTTTGTGTATAGTGAGAGATAGGGTTCTAGTTTCATTCTTCTGTATGTGGATATACAGTTTTCCCAGCGCCATTTGTTGAAGAGGGTGTCATGTCCCCATTGTATATTTTTGGCACCTTTTTTGATAATCAGTTGGCTGTAAATGTGTAGGTTTATTTCAGGACTCTCTATTCTATTCCATTCCATTCTATTCCATTGGTCAATTTGTCTATTTTTATGCCAGCACCATACTGTTTTTGTTACTGTAGCTCCATAGTATATTTTGAAGTCAAGGAGTGTGATGCCTCCATCTTTGTTCTTTTTGTTCAAGATTGCTTTAGCTATACAGGATCTTTTGTGGTTCCACACAAATTTCAAGATCTTTTTTTCTATTTCTGTGAAGAATGTCATTGGTATTTTGACAGGGCCATTGAATGTGTAGATTTTATTGGGTGATATGGACATTTTGATGATGTTAATTCTTTCAACCCATGAACATGGGATATCTTTCCATTTATTTGTGTCCTCTTCAATTTTTTTCCACCCATGTTTTATAGTTTTCTTTGTAGATGTCTTTAACCTCTTTTGTTAAATTTACTTGTAGGTATTGCATTTTTCTGTTAGCTATTATGAATGAGATTACTTTCTTGATTTCTTCTTTGGCTATTGCATTATTGGCTTATAGGAAGGCTATTGATTTTTGTGTGTTGATTTTGTGTCCTGCCACTATACTTAACTCATTTGTTAGTTCCAGTAATTTTTCGGTGGAGACTTTAGAGTTTTTTATGTATATGATCATATTGTATGCAAATAGGGATAGTTTTACTTTCTCCTTTCTGATTTGAATACCCTGTATTGCTTTCTCTTTCCTAATTGTGCAGGCTGGGACTTCTAGTACTATGTTGAATAAGAGGGGGGAAAGTGGGCATCCTTGGGTTTTTTATGTATATGATCATATTGTATGCAAATAGGGATAGTTTTACTTTCTCCTTTCTGATTTGAATGCCCTGTATTGCTTTCTCTTTCCTGATTGTGCAGGCTGGGACTTCTAGTACTATGTTGAATAAGAGGGGGGAAAGTGGGCATCCTTGTCTTGTTCCAGATCTTAGAGGAAAAGCCTCCAGTTTTTGTCCATTCAGTATGATATTAGCTGTGGGTTTGTTATATATGGCCATTAGTATGTTGAGGTACATGCCTTCTATACCTAATTTGTCGAGTGTTTTTATCATGAAGGGTGTTGGATTTTATCAAATGTCTTTTCTGCATCTATTGAAATGATCATATGGTTTTTTTCCTTTCATTCTGTTGATGCGATGTATCATGTTAATGGATTTGCGTATGTTGAACCATCCTTGCATCCTTGCGATGAATCCCACTTGATCATGTGTATGATCTTTTTTAAATGTATTGCTGTATTCTGTTTGCTAGTATTTTGTTGAGGATCTTCATGTCTGTGTTTATTAGAGATACTGATCTGTAGTTTTCTTTTTTTGTTGTGTCTTTTTCTAGTTTTGGTATAAGGGTAATGCTGGCCTTGTGGAATGAGTTTGGAAGTATTCCCTCCTCTTCAATCTTTTGGAAGAGTTTGAAAGAACTTGGTATTAGTCGTTCTTTAAA
The DNA here is from genome assembly GCF_000696425.1 of Galeopterus variegatus. Lineage (NCBI taxonomy): Eukaryota > Metazoa > Chordata > Mammalia > Dermoptera > Cynocephalidae > Galeopterus > Galeopterus variegatus. The sequence continues at coordinate 524,653 of NW_007726428.1, forward strand.
TATTTGGCAGAATTTGGCAGTGAAGCCATATGATCCTAGGGTTTTCTTTGTTGGAAGACTTTTCATTACTGCTACAATCTCATTACTAATTGGTCTGTTTAGGTTTTCTAGTTCTTTGTGATTCAACTTTGGTAAGTTTTACATGTCCAGGAATTTATCCATTTCTTCTAAGTTTTCCAGTTTGTTCTCATATAGTTGTTCGTAGGGGTTTCTTATGATCCTTTGTATTTCTGTGGTATCATTATAATGTCCCTTTTTCATTTTTGATTGCATTTATTTCAGTCCTCTCCTTTTTTCATTAGTTTAGCTAAAGGTTTATCAATTTCGTTTATCTTTTTGAAAAACCAACTCAAACTTTTATTGATTTTTTGTATTGTCTTTTAAATCTCTAATTGATTTATTTCTTCTCTGAACTTTGTTACTTTTCTCCTTCTACTGATTTTGGGTTTGGTTTGTTCTTATTTTTCCAGCTCTTCAAGGTGTAATGTTAGGTTGTTCATTTGGAGTCTTTATTCTTTTTTGATGTAGGCATTTACTGCTATAAACTTTCCTCTTAGAACTGCTTTCGTTGTATCCCATAGGTTCTGGTATGTTGGGTTTTCATTTTCATCTGTCTCTAGGGATTTTTAAATTTCCTTCTGATTTCTTCTTTGACCCATTTGTTGTTTAGGAGCATATTGTTTAATTTCCATGTCTTCCTATGGTTTCTAGTGTCCCTTTTGTTATTGATTTCTAGTTTTATTCCATTGTGGTCAGACAAGGTAGTTGATGTGATTTTGATTTTTAAAAATTTGTTGAGTCTTGTTTTGTTTCCTAACATATGGTCTTTTCTAGAGAATGCTCCATGGGCTGCTGAGAAGAATGTGTATTCTATAGCTGTTGGATGAAATTTTCTATAAATGTCTGTTAGGTCAAGTCAGTCCACAGTAGAGATTAATTCTGATGTTGAAATTTATTTTTGATTTCCATTGCTCTTCAAAATTTATTCAGTGGGGAGTTTTTTGTTGGGTGAAAACTCAAACAGATTTCAAGAATGTTCTAATCACTTAAGGAGTAGAAACTCCTACCATCAACTGAAGCCAAAATCCACAGTCTTGATTTAGAAATAGAATTCTAGTCTAATGTATAATCAATGTTTCAATATATGCTTAAAAGTAGGACTACTTCTCACTCTGCCGCATCCTGTTCTTCACAGGCCACCTGCTTCAGAGAAGGGAATATGATGGCCTTTTCTTTCTTGTTCTCTGCTTTGTAACTTTCAGGCTCCTCTGGGGTCAGAGCCCTGGCAGGTGGGAAGGAATAGGGTACAGCAAAGTTGTTATTTGAATGGTGTGGTTGTGAGATAGCTTTGCAATGGCTGGGTCTAGAAGATTCTTGAAGATGAGTCTTTCTCTCATGGGGATGTTGGTGGGCTCTTCATAGGTTCCACTGCAGGGTTCTACCAACATCCGGCCTGGAAATTGGACCAAGCAGACTATTCCTCTAGCTGCTGTGCTCTTCTCATCCTTTGTTTTCTGGAGTTTCCATTCCACAAAGACTTTGGAGTCCCATTGCTCCCAGGGGATCCTCTGGAAGCAGAATTAAAAATGTCTCCAGCCAACTCTTCTTGTGTGGGGTAGGATTAGGAGTCACCCAGGGCAGCAGCTCTCTGTAAAATAATTCCTTTCTTAAATCCTTTCCCAATATCCATGTTTTCAACCTTTTTATATTCTCATTGTAGGTTTTGGGGCTGCCCAGTTTTTATAACTCTCTTTGAAATTTCCACATGGTGGTCTGGTATTTTACACATTTCATATATATAGAATCTTTGGCACATGAGTTGTAAGTTCAAATTTCTATTACCCTATAATTTAAATTTCTATTTCTCATTCAAAATATTCCTAGACCATTCAGGGCAATTCCTAGACCATTGACTACCTTCCTTTATATTAGGGTTTCTCAATAACAACACTATTAACATTTTGGACTGGATAATTCTTTGTTATAGAGGACTGTCCTGGGTATTGTAGAATTTTTAGCAGCATCCCTGGCCTCTACCCCCCAGACGACAGTATCACATACCACTCTTACCCCTCCATCCCACCCCCACACAGCCCAAGTCATGACTGTAAAAATATCTCCAGACATTGCTAAATGTCCCCTATGGGGTAAAATTGCCCCTGGCTGAGACCCACTCCATAAATTTATGAGTATAGGTCTAAGGGCAAACATGTTAAAAACAAGGTATGTATCATAACTGTGACCTACACTGGAATGAATGGTAGCCCTGGAAGCAACCTCAGACAACCACCTTGCCTTACCCACTTTGTAAAGAAGGAAACAACTCAGAGAGGTCAAGTTGATCACCCAGTGTCATAAAGTCCCTGCCTGATAGACAGGACCAGGAAGAACCTAGATCTCCTGACCCTCATACGGCACTCACTTTGAGGCAGGGAATAAATAATTATTAAATTTCAACAGTACTGCTAATTTTAAAGTACCTATGCTTACAATTTTCTGTGCCAAAAATAGAACATAGAAAAACCTTATCTAATTAGTTAGTGAATAGCACTGAATTAAAATTGGACACTATAATTAATCAATGCTAAATTGTAGTCAAATCCATTACCCTTGAGTAGATTATCTATGTGACCCACAGTCTCCTTCTGACACCTCATGTTGGGGGTCTGCAGATGCTGATTGGAGGGCTTGGAGAAAGGGAGAGGTGGGGGGTTGAGGGAAACCTGCGAGTGGCAGTAAATCATTTTTGTGTTATCTGTAGTTTGTTTTTATCTGTGTCGCTGCTCCCCTCCATTAACAAAGCTAATTGAGAATTGACTATTGCAAACTTTTATTACAGAAAGTCAGAGACAGAAAACCACTTGTAAAAGATCCCAGAAATTATTCAACTGTCTATTCTAAGTATGGTCAGTTTCAGGACTGAATGATTAATTTCTGGAACTTTTCATTCTCTGTTTTTCAACTAGAGACTCTTCAAATTAAGGAAACTTTAAAAACAATGTTATCACTGAACAAAACATATGCTTTCCACAGAATTCTTTTCAGCCGTGTCTTGCAAGAAACAGGTTGGAAGTATAATTTAGCAATTTCCCTAATATTTTGTTTCCTGGAGATTAAATTTCATCAGAGCTCTAACTGTTCTTACATCTAAAATATAGAGTTTTAACTGCCTAGGAACCTCCTTGAATGCTTCACTGTCAGCCTAAATTCAATCTGTTTGAGTCTCCGCTCACTGGGACCCACTGCCCACCTCCCTGAGGGGCCTTTCTCTCCCAGTTCTGTCACGCCCCAGTCTTCTCAGCCAGAAATACGGAAATTATCTGTGAGTCTTCACTCTTAATAATAACTCTTAAAATTTAAATAATCAAAAATGTTATTATCCATTTATTGAACTCTTACTATGCATCAGACCCTGTATTATCACATGTCCATGGCTTTCTCAAGTGAAAAGCTAATCAACATGCCCAAGCTCATTCAGTTGTAGGTGGTGGGACAGGGATTCTGAGGTCTCCCCAAAATCATGGCCACTACATGGTCCTTGCCTGCCTGATTTGGAATATTGGACTATTTCTCTCTTTAAAATGTCTCCAGGGGTGTTTTTTCCCCCCCTGTGGACTATTACCTTATGCCTGGATTCTTCTGAGAGCCTCCACTGCAAATGTCACATACCTCACCCCAATCTGCTCCAAATGCTGCTTTTTATAGGCCATTCCTCATGCCTAGATCCCTCTATAGCTCCTATTATCTTACCAGACCCAAAGGCCTCTGATCCCTCACCCAGGTGGTCAGCTCATGCCTGTCCCTTTCCCTTCAGGTACCCTTTTTCCCACCTGGGAAAATGACAGACTTATCCTTCATTCCCTAAGACCCATCCAGTTACTGCGTACTGGCCTGAGGCTCATCTCTCTGTGAAACTGTCCTAGTATTGTAGCCTACCTGATCCATTGTTTAGTTGGTTCAACCCAGTTAAATGCTTAATTTTTCTCTCATCACTTCATACGTGTTCTTGGTCCAAATCTTAATCTTATGATCTTATGGCTTTGTTAAACTTCTTGGAGTCCAAGGGCCAAAAGGTGAATAACTTTAAGATAACCACAGTACAGCCCAATAAATGCTTGTTGGTTTATTTGACGTCAGTTTTCAGAAATGGGAAGTAACACTGGGATAGAAATAAGACTTAGAGGAAGTGTCCGAGCATTTCTGATCCCACCAAGAACAGAGATACTCGATCTCAAAGATATTAAGCTTTCCTAAACATATTTTAACATCATTGGGGAGTGGGAGATTCACACTCATTTTAAATCGAAGCATGTTAAGCCACCTTTATTATTATTTTTTTTCTATTTCACAATCCATATTGATATGACACATATGAATTAGAGCATGATCTAATTGCCTATTTATGATTTGGGATTATTAGTTGTTATTAATCTGATAAAATTATTTGTCCTAATCCTAAAATGGATGTTTTTAATGCTCTCAGTGAAAGAAAATTTCACCAATTTCTAAAGAGCATCTTTCTTTGGATTTTTTACATTTCCTTGCAGTCTACAGTATAATTTCTAAGTCTTATGATTTACAGTAGTACATCTGTTTTTGTTAAAGGAATTTTAAAACTATGAATTACAAAGGATTTTTATTTGTTAATGCCACTGAATATTTTTTAAAGATTATTTTTGGTGCTGACCGAAATCAGTAGACTCCACAAAGCACGTTTTTAAAGACCCCTCCAGGGTATGAAGTCTAGAATATGTTAGTAATACACTCACTCCTTTCCAGCTTTTCATGTCTAGCTTCAGCTAAGTAAACTACAGACCTGTTAATATTATGGGTGGTGATATTCTAACTGTGCGTCTTTAGAGTCACTGCTTGTCTATTTGGCATTCATTAATTACAGGACCGAACTAACAGCCAAAGTTGTTTCCATCTCCCCTGAGAGCCAGAGCCCATACTTTGAACCGTCTCCTTATCTAACTCTCACACACCAAGCCAATATTTCCCTACCCTAAATCACCCAGGGCCAGAGTCCAGACAACTAGAGACCACCCCCGTAGCCCTAAGCCTGCCAGCATTGTTCAGAGTAGCCAATCCTAAGCTGTTTCCAGCCTGCCTTGCCGTTCCCATAGAAATCCTGATAAAGGCTCTGGCCTGGACTTTTCCCTCATGCCTGCTTCTGCCCCCTGACCAAACTTTGGTGCTTCCCCATATGGCCTTGACAGGTGTGGGATGGCTCCTCCTCTCTGGAGACATAAGTACCTGTAATAAAAATCTTCTTTCAATGGCATTGGCCTCTCTGTGTTGTCACTCAGTCACCTCCATAAATTAAATCCTGCAGATACAAATGAGACTGACGACAGTACAGTTTTCTGGGGGCTTTCTCTCTGTCAAGTGCACCTGCGTTCTTTATTATGTCGCTCTAGTAGCAGTCCTTGTCCTGTGCTGTTAGAGACCTGATGTCCAGGGCTTAAAAAACTATTTGACAATGCAAACTATATGCTGAAATCTATCAACTGAAGAAGCTCAAAGTAGGTTTCTTCCTCAGAGATAGAGACCTGCAGTTAGAAGAAATATGGTGAGGTAGGGGGGGAAAGGGCAGGCTTTGATGGATAGGGCAGAGATAGAGACAGAGGAAACAATCTCTGGGAATAATTTGGGGCCACCTGAAAATTATTTAACCGAAGTACTGCACAAGCTTTAGGTTGGGACCCAATTCATATCACTAAAGTATTAGATGATTTATTTATTTATTTATCCCTCCTCCTACCCATTCAGCCATCCATCCACTTAAATATTTGTTTAGCTCCTCCTGTGTGACAGCCATGGTTCTAGAGCTAGGGATACATCAGCGAAGACAAAGTCTTTGCCCTCTTGGAATTTATATTCAATTGAGAGAGAGAGAATGAGCAGGTAAACATATTTCAGGCAGTGATAAGTGCTATGAATGAAATAAAGTAAGATGAGAGGAGAGACGAAAGGGGGTCAGAGTCGCTGCTTTAAGATAGGATGGCAAGGGAGGGCTTCAGCTGGGGGGAGATGCCAGAGAGGGACATAAGTGTGAAGCAACGAGAGTGTCGGGGAGGCCACACCCGGGAGGTCTCTTGGGGTCAAGCCGAAGCAAGTGGCAACAAGAAGGCCAGTGTGACGGAAGCAAAAATGAAGTGGAGGGAAAGCCTCCGACAGCCCCACAAAATGCACCGTAGTCGTCCCTAGTGTGAACGCCGGATTCTGCCCGCGGAGCAGGACCAAGGGAGCCCTTCCCTGGCGGGCCGCGAGGGGGCGCATTGCAAGAGCAGCTGTGGACTCCACACCAAGTACAAGTGCCATTCCAGCAACGCACTGTGTCCCAGGTGCTGGAGTCGTTTATGTGTACAGTGGTTCACTTCATCGTATATCTAATTAACATTTACTTTTATTAAGGCAAGATATGCACATCATTAAAAACAAGCAGGGAGGAAAGGCTTGTAACAAATTCAGCAGTCCCCTGCCTTCCTCCTCCCATCTCTAGTCTTTCTCCACAGTCAACAACCACGTTCAACTCTCTTAACTATTTATTCAGGTATTTATCCCCTTATTTCCAAATAATGTACTCGTACTGTTACTTTATGCTTTAGTCCTTTATCTGTTGACTTTTTGTGTGTGTTAGGTGACCATTCAGCTCTCTTATCCCCCCCCCCCCCCCCC
>NW_007726428.1:531699-561954 GCF_000696425.1 Galeopterus variegatus
ACATCATTAAAAACAAGCAGGGAGGAAAGGCTTGTAACAAATTCAGCAGTCCCCTGCCTTCCTCCTCCCATCTCTAGTCTTTCTCCACAGTCAACAACCACGTTCAACTCTCTTAACTATTTATTCAGGTATTTATCCCCTTATTTCCAAATAATGTACTCGTACTGTTACTTTATGCTTTAGTCCTTTATCTGTTGACTTTTTGTGTGTGTTAGGTGACCATTCAGCTCTCTTATCCCCCCCGCTCCCCCCCCCCCCCATCCCTTAGATATACTGTCGTAGTCTGTTTGTGCTGCTGTAAAAACAAAGCATAGACTGGGTAATCTGTAAACAACAGAAATTCATTTCTCACAGTTCTGGAGGCCAGGAAGTCTAAGGTCAAGGCACCAGCAGGTTTGGTGTCTGGTGAGGGCCCGTTCCTCATAGATGGTGCTGGCTGGGTGTCCTCACATAGTGGAAAGGTCAGAAAGGCAAAAAGGAGACAATTGCTGTGTCCTCACATGGCAGAAGAGAAGAACAAAAAAAGGGCCTAAGCTAGTTTCCTCCAGTCCTTTAATAAGGCAGTAATGCATTCATTAGGGCTCTGACCTTATGACTTAATTACTTCCCCAAAGGTCCTACCTCTTAATACCACTATAACGGGGATTAAGTTTCACTGTGGAAAGGACACATTTTGGAAGGGACACATTCCAACCATAGCATATACTTATATCATAATTTTAACTCAATAAACTTTTAAAAAATATATAATAATGTTTACATTATTTTGACTATGTAAATATTGTTCACTGCCCGGTCAAGAAGTGTAATATAATTATTTTTCCTCAAGCTACCTTTTTTCTCTGAAATAAATCATTGCCCTTTTTTTTACTTGCTCAGTTCTAAGTACATATTATCACTGTTACTCTAAATTTGCTAACAGATCTGTCGATCGATGTCTATCAATAATTGTCCAGTTCCTAACATTCAATTTAGACTGGATGCTCTCGCGGTGTGGGAGTGTGTCTCATCTTCTTTCCCATGTTAGATACCCTCTTTCCTGGATCTCACGCTTCTTTCTTGGTTGATTCTCTTAGTTTGTTGAAGGCTATCTTCCTAAAGAAACAGCATATGGAAAGAAGATTTTTGCATGATTACTTGCATGTCTAAAAATAAATTTATTTGAACCTCATCTTTGATTAAATACTGGGTTGGATATAGAATTCTAGACGGAAAATAACTTTCCTTCAGAAAATATTTGTCTATGTCTTCTAGCATCTAGAAGAGAAGTCCTATTATCATTCTGATTTCTCTTTTTATAATGTAATGTATTTTTTTTGTCTCTAAAAACTCTTTAATATTCATTCTATTCCTGGTGTTCTAAAATTTGAGATTGTTGTACCTTTTAATCTCCTTTCAATAGCATGTTAGAAAAGTATCCTGAAAAGAGATGCAGTTCCTGGAAATTCTGTGGCCATTAAAAAAATAGTCCTTTGAGGGAAGGGTTGGATGCTAGTGGAGATAATGATCTGAAAGGAATCAGAAATTTTTGAAAGTTATTAAAATATTCAATACATTTCTGTTTGCTTTAAAACAGTGGTCTCAACCAGGAGTGATTTTGCCACTCGGTGGGTATTTGGCAATGTCTGAAGATATTTTAGTTGTCATGACTTTGGGTAGTGGTTGCTATTGGAGACTCCCACAAGAAAGAATTATCAGGTCCAAAATATCAATAGTGCTGTGATTGAGAAATCCTGCTTTAAAGATTTCAAGTTTTTTTTTTTTTGTTAGTAGAAATGCCAAAAATTAGGAGTAGGTTGGTTTCATTCTGCATTAATTCATCCATTCCATACACATTTAATTGCGTGTCTAGTTAGTGCCAGGCACCATGCCTGCTCTCATAGAACTTACAGTCTCTTGAAAGAAATTGGCTTGCATTTTATTTTGGATGCAGTTAGAGTCTATATAACGGCCTATTTTTTTTTTTCAATTTTGCCTTTGCAAAAACAAATTTCTCAGAGGAAAAAACAACCTTTCCACATTTTGCTATAGTTTGGTCTTGTGCTTTCACGTCCCTCACGTTAGTGAGAGTGTGCTGGACGTTTTCAATTTTGCCTTTGCAAAAACAAATTTCTCAGAGGAAAAAACAACCTTTCCACGTTTTGCTATAGTTTGGTCTTGTGCTTTCACGTCCCTCACGTTAGTGAGAGTGTGCTGGACGTGGTGAGGCAGGCTGATGACTGTGTTTAATAAGGATAAAAACATCTATTTAATCTTAACACTGTAATTCTGGGCATCAGAATCAACTGAAATGCTAGTTGAAAATGCAAATTGCTAGGACCTGACTTGGACAAGAGGAATCAGAACAACTAGAATGTAGCCAAGACTCTGTATTTTAACAAGCTCCCAAGTGATTTTTCACTCACTGACATGTGACAACCTCTGGCCTAGACTCGGCGCTGTTGTGAAAATGGGGATGGGCATTTGGATCAAGGGGTAAATGGTGGTAACTAGTGCACGCAGTGTCTTTAATTTTAGGAGTGAGACGAAGTATTAGCATTGAGTTTAGAACAGCAGCTCTGTCGTCAGAGTGCCCAGTTTGGCTCCCAGCTCCACCATTTATTAGCTGTGTGACATTGAGGAAATGACCTAACCTCTGTGAGTTTAAGTTTCCTCATCTGGAAAATGGAGATAATAGTATATATTTCACAACGGTGTGTGTTGGGATTTATGTGCTTCCGTAGAGTATGGCACATAATCAATGCTCAATGTTGCAGTTATAAAGAGACCGAACTCTTGCCATCCTGAGAAGAAATTTGTCTAAATTTTAGTAATTTCTCCAGCAAAAGATGGTGTCTTCAGTTCCACACAGTGTTACTCACCCCTCATTCTTCCTCAGAATGCTGAGACCACACCAACAGTTACAATCCTGGGGACCCCTGCTTCCCAGGCTTAATGCAGGCACGTGCTCACACATGCTTGCACATGCTCTCACATGCCACCCTCACACTCACACATGCCCCCTCACACACACACATGCCCCCTCACACTCACACACACACCCTCTCTAACACTCACACATGCCCTCCTCACACTCACACACCACCCTCTCTAACACTCACACATGCCCCCTCATACTCACACACACACCCTCTCTAACACTCACACATGCCCCCTCATACTCACACACACACCCTCTCTAACACTCACACATGCCCCCTCATACTCACACACACACCCTCTCTAACACTCACACATGCCCCCTCATACTCACACACACACCCTCTCTAACACTCACACATGCCCCCTCATACTCACACACACACCCTCTCTAACACTCACACATGCCCCCTCATACTCACACACACACCCTCTCTAACACTCACACATGCCCCCTCATACTCACACACACACCCTCTCTAACACTCACACATGCCCCCTCATACTCACACACACACCCTCTCTAACACTCACACATGCCCCCTCACACACACACATGCCCCCTCACACTCACACACACACCCTCTCTAACACTCACACATGCCCCCTCACACTCACACACACACCCTCTCTAACACTCACACATGCCCCCTCACACTCACACACACACCCTCTCTAACACTCACACATGCCCCCTCACACTCACACACACACCCTCTCTAACACTCACACATGCCCCCTCACACTCACACACACACCCTCTCTAACACTCACACATGCCCCCTCACACTCACACACACACCCTCTCTAACACTCACACATGCCCCCTCACACTCACACACACACCCTCTCTAACACTCACACATGCCCCCTCACACTCACACACACACCCTCTCTAACACTCACACATGCCCCCTCACACTCACACACACACCCTCTCTAACACTCACACATGCCCCCTCACACTCACACACACACCCTCTCTAACACTCACACATGCCCCCTCACACTCACACACACACCCTCTCTAACACTCACACATGCCCCCTCACACTCACACACACACCCTCTCTAACACTCACACATGCCCCCTCACACTCACACACACACCCTCTCTAACACTCACACATGCCCCCTCACACTCACACACACACCCTCTCTAACACTCACACATGCCCCCTCACACTCACACACACACCCTCTCTAACACTCACACATGCCCCCTCACACTCACACACACACCCTCTCTAACACTCACACATGCCCCCTCACACTCACACACACACCCTCTCTAACACTCACACATGCCCCCTCACACTCACACACACACCCTCTCTAACACTCACACATGCCCCCTCACACTCACACACACACCCTCTCTAACACTCACACATGCCCCCTCACACTCACACACACACCCTCTCTAACACTCACACATGCCCCCTCACACTCACACACACACCCTCTCTAACACTCACACATGCCCCCTCACACTCACACACACACCCTCTCTAACACTCACACATGCCCCCTCACACTCACACACACACCCTCTCTAACACTCACACATGCCCCCTCACACTCACACACACACCCTCTCTAACACTCACACATGCCCCCTCACACTCACACACACACCCTCTCTAACACTCACACATGCCCCCTCACACTCACACACACACCCTCTCTAACACTCACACATGCCCCCTCACACTCACACACACACCCTCTCTAACACTCACACATGCCCCCTCACACTCACACACACACCCTCTCTAACACTCACACATGCCCCCTCACACTCACACACACACCCTCTCTAACACTCACACATGCCCCCTCACACTCACACACACACCCTCTCTAACACTCACACATGCCCCCTCACACTCACACACACACCCTCTCTAACACTCACACATGCCCCCTCACACTCACACACACACCCTCTCTAACACTCACACATGCCCCCTCACACTCACACACACACCCTCTCTAACACTCACACATGCCCCCTCACACTCACACACACACCCTCTCTAACACTCACACATGCCCCCTCACACTCACACACACACCCTCTCTAACACTCACACATGCCCCCTCACACTCACACACACACCCTCTCTAACACTCACACATGCCCCCTCACACTCACACACACACCCTCTCTAACACTCACACATGCCCCCTCACACTCACACACACACCCTCTCTAACACTCACACATGCCCCCTCACACTCACACACACACCCTCTCTAACACTCACACATGCCCCCTCACACTCACACACACACCCTCTCTAACACTCACACATGCCCCCTCACACTCACACACACACCCTCTCTAACACTCACACATGCCCCCTCACACTCACACACACACCCTCTCTAACACTCACACATGCCCCCTCACACTCACACACACACCCTCTCTAACACTCACACATGCCCCCTCACACTCACACACACACCCTCTCTAACACTCACACATGCCCCCTCACACTCACACACACACCCTCTCTAACACTCACACATGCCCCCTCACACTCACACACACACCCTCTCTAACACTCACACATGCCCCCTCACACTCACACACACACCCTCTCTAACACTCACACATGCCCCCTCACACTCACACACACACCCTCTCTAACACTCACACATGCCCCCTCACACTCACACACACACCCTCTCTAACACTCACACATGCCCCCTCACACTCACACACACACCCTCTCTAACACTCACACATGCCCCCTCACACTCACACACACACCCTCTCTAACACTCACACATGCCCCCTCACACTCACACACACACCCTCTCTAACACTCACACATGCCCCCTCACACTCACACACACACCCTCTCTAACACTCACACATGCCCCCTCACACTCACACACACACCCTCTCTAACACTCACACATGCCCCCTCACACTCACACACACACCCTCTCTAACACTCACACATGCCCCCTCACACTCACACACACACCCTCTCTAACACTCACACATGCCCCCTCACACTCACACACACACCCTCTCTAACACTCACACATGCCCCCTCACACTCACACACACACCCTCTCTAACACTCACACATGCCCCCTCACACTCACACACACACCCTCTCTAACACTCACACATGCCCCCTCACACTCACACACACACCCTCTCTAACACTCACACATGCCCCCTCACACTCACACACACACCCTCTCTAACACTCACACATGCCCCCTCACACTCACACACACACCCTCTCTAACACTCACACATGCCCCCTCACACTCACACACACACCCTCTCTAACACTCACACATGCCCCCTCACACTCACACACACACCCTCTCTAACACTCACACATGCCCCCTCATTTTGTTATTAAAGAAGCAAATTAAAATTTCAAGAAAACAATGGAATGATCAGCTTGCAAAAGTTATTTGCTTTGATTAAAAGTACCAATAAATGTGTCTTGGTTCCATAACTGCTTCATTTAGCACTTGACATATAATAGATTTTTTTCACAGTATAATATCTCCATTGAAATATAATTATTTTGCAGATTGCTCAACTGAATACTCTTATAAACATGCTGTTAGGGGGACTCACCCCTGGTGATCATCAGGCTATCATGACAATGTGCACAATTGATGGACACATGAGGGATGTGGCAGCCAAGCTTGGCGCAGAGAAGGTGATTTGTTGCAGAGCAATTACTCTAATGCATTTCTAAAAGCATAAAATAAAGACTCATTTCATTTGCTGAAAAGATATTTTAGGTGCTTTGGTAAAGCAGTGACAGAATATTTTGATTGTCAGTTTTTTTTTTTTTCTTTAAAGTTAGATAATTACATTTACCAGTTAAAGAATTGCCATTTAAAAATAATATTTTGTCTAAATGTTTAAAGATGTCTCTTAAAAATGTATACTGAACATGACAGCGGCCTTTTATGCTGTAATTCTAGTCAGTGGTCTGAAAACAATTAGGATGAAAAAATGTACATTTATTCAGTGCTAGCTGGAGTGTCAAGAATCTGTAGAGTATGTTATGGTTCTTAAGATCTATTTTTGCTCAGATAACACCTCTAAGAAAGGTTCTGTGGTGTCCAGCTAGGCTAAGGCCTGGAATCGTCACAGCACCAATTGTCTAGCTCGTAATCCTGTTCGTGACACCAATTGTAAAGCTAGGCGACCACGCCTACGCCAGTTGCAGTGCTCTTTTCCCTGCTGGTAATCTAGCACCGACTGGGCCGATTGTCGAGCTAAGGCTGGGTCTGGAGCCTACAGACCCCTCAAGCCCATTCACTGACTGGGCCACAAACCCTTCACATGCCAGGCAGGGTCCCCAGATCCCTTCCACGCTAGGCTGGGTCACCAGACCCCTTCACGCAGGTCTATGAGCTAGGTAGCCAGCCAAAAAAAGGTCCTTGGAGCCATAGGTTGGAAAGCATGGCTGCGCCAGGCAGATGCCCACCTGCCTGCTTCACTAAAACTCTCTCTCTCTCTCTCTCTGTCAAGAAGAACACAAGGATAGCAACAAAACTAAAAAAATACACTGGCGTACATGCACACTAACTTCACACACACACCCACACACACAATTTGCTTACAAAGGATGCTAAATCACACCCAGCTGGACCGAGGTGAGGGCCCTGACCAAACCATTCTATTTTCCCAACATGTGGCTTTGTATTTAGTGTTTTTAGTAATCTCTGCAGTGGGCAAAGCCCCCAGTAGTTTGTGGTCCCAGCACCCTCTATCTCATGCATAGGAATGGAGAGAAAATGGGGAAAAACTTTGATAAAAGAGCCAAATATTCCTCCACTATTTAAGCCCTTCATTAAGCTGGTGCACTGTATACACCAGCATGGCTGTGCTGATTGTTACAACATTGAAATATTTGCTCACCTGTTGGTAAAAAGTTCATCCCCTGAGCTCTTGTGTGGCTCCCTCAGGTCCCTCCCTTAGAACATTCGGATGAACCCCACAATCCAGTAGCCAAAGGATGAATGCTTGCCTTAGCAGGGGCTGCCAGCCTGCCCCAGCCAGGCCACCTTCCATTCCAGCTGATGGGTGTCTGTGGCTGCAGACTTTCACCCCTGTTGAGACTGATCTTTGAGATTTAGCCTGGGAACATCTGGAATATTCAAAAGCAGTGTGTGGGAGTTGGTGTGTGGGATGGAGCAGGAACTGGTGAGAAACGCAGTTCCTTGGTCCCCCCGCATCGAAGAAGCTAGGACAGTACACACAGCATTCTTGAGGGTGGCTGGGCTTCTACCGAGAGAGTGGAGCTTAGGCCAGGGAAGACTTGGGCCGCAGATTTGTGCCCTGGGACTTCCCCCCACAGTGGTCCTGGGACCCTCCGGCCACAGCATCTGTTGACCTATGCCACAGGAGAAGCAATGAGCTCTTTTGGGCCAGGAATGAACTCCTGGGGAAAGGCGAGGTTCTGGCGCAAAATCGTGCAACATGACCTGGGAAAGTAAGGTGTTCTTCCCTCCCTGACTCTTCAACAGACAAATTGAAATTTTGAGGCAGGTTTCCGAGGAAAATCTGCTACCTCAATGTGATCCAGCACAGTTGAAAGAATTTCCGTAGCTCCTGTGCAGAGAACTGACACTTTGCTAGGGGGACACTTCCTCTTCAAGGGAACATTCAGAGTCCAGAGCCTTCTTTCTCTGGGTGGGATGCATTTTCAAATCCAGTCATTGTATGTAAACACCTGACAGGTCTGCCCACCTCCCATCCCGTCTGCCTCCCGTCACCCTGCCACACCACTGCCAGGATCGTCTAACTGTAAATCTGCTCATGACCCTCCCAGCCTAAAACCTTTAGTGCCTTTTGATTGCCCAGAGTGGGGGGGTCTCTAAAATTCTCTCTGCATGTGACCCCAATTTTGGCATTTATTTATTTCTAAATTATATACAGGTACTGATATATTATACAGGATAAAAATAAACAAAAAACAGACTTAAAAACAGATGAGATAAGGTTAATAATAGCAGGCATTTTAATATTTTCTTGACTTCAGTGGATTGTTTTGTGCAATCCACTGGTTTGGGACCAGTGGCCTAGAAGCATTAAGCACCCCACTAATCATGGGGGATCTTGTTAAAATTCAGATACTTAATCAGTAGGTCTGGGTGGGGTCTGAAATTCTGCTATAACAGTTCTCAGGTGCTGTTGTTGTTTCTGGCCATTTCATGAAATGTTTTTTATAGTTATGTGTATTTTTTCCTTGTCTTCTGAGACTTGTATAAATAATCCTTGAATTTTTTTTTTTTAACTTTTAGAATTTTTTCTAAGTAAACTTTAATTACTATGCTAAGCGATACATGTTTTCCTGGTACTGCCTTACTTCCCTGAGAACAATCACTAAAATTTTACAACACCCTTAATAAAGAATTAATTGAGATCGTCTTTTTGACTAGAGTAATTTATTTAGTTAGAATTTTTGAAGAAAGTAATATTTATTTGTGCTCACAACAAAGTAATTAGTGATAGTCACTTTACTTTAAAGACAGGTTTCTGGAGAGGGTTTTTTTCTTTTTAAAGGTATCATTTCTTATGGTAGAGCTTATGAGAGAAACTCTTTGTCCAGGACAATAGTCTTTAAGACTTGTTAGTGTCTTATTCTATATAAATGTGCCTAATTGTTACAGTTGCTAAACAGAGCCCATCCTACTGAGTGTGATCATTTAGCCGTGAGGAGGCATAATAGCAGTTGCATCTGAAATTTGCAGCAATTTTACATATTCTTTCTGCAGACATTTTTTTTCTTGTTGCCAAAGGCGCTGAGGAAGTGCCGCTGTTTTCCCCATTGTCAGGGGCAGCTGTCTCTCTGTGCTGAGGCTGCGCACCCACCAACCAGACAGATGGTGGGTGGTAGCTGAGGCATGTCTTCTGCGCACAGGTCCCACTTTGCTGGCTTTGAGGAGCGCAGCTGCCACGCTGTCGGGATGGTGACAGCGAGGCGCCGTCTGCATTTCAGACATGGGAGCCCTTGTATCGAGCCACTTGCTCTGAAAGGGTGC
This sequence comes from Galeopterus variegatus, assembly GCF_000696425.1. Taxonomy (NCBI): domain Eukaryota; kingdom Metazoa; phylum Chordata; class Mammalia; order Dermoptera; family Cynocephalidae; genus Galeopterus; species Galeopterus variegatus. The sequence continues at coordinate 541,663 of NW_007726428.1, forward strand.
TTCGGGTCTTCAGTGCATTGAATAGGCAATTGCATATGCAAACTGCCAGGGTTGTGTGAAAATATGGGTTGCTATTAATTAGAATTTTGGACAGGAATCAGGCAGGAGGTGTGCTGCGAGGACAAGGGGAAACCATTCTGCCAGATCTGCATGTTAATGGATTCCTGATGGTAGAGGCGAGCCCAGGGCTCTGTAGCCTGCTTCATACCACCAGGTTTTTTTTGTTTTTTGTCTTTTTGTCTTTTTCCGTGTCCGGCAACGGATCACAACCCTCAGTGTTGCCCCCATACCGGACCGGGGACCGGCAACGGGATCGCAACCCTCGGTGTTGCTCCCGTGCCTCGCTCAACCAGTGAGCGGGAACCGGTCTGTACGTGGGATCCGAACCCTCGGGCGGGAGCGCCGCTGCGCTTCCCAAGCAGCGCACTATCCAGTGCGCCACCGGGCCGGCCCGCCACCAGGTTTTAAGACTTGAGTCACTTCTTTACCTCCACCTGTATGGATCCTTTATGCTGATCAAATAAATTCTGAGTGAGGCTTTGATAAAGCACTCAGTTGCCTGGGGGAGGATTTTACTCAGTCTGAGGTAGAAGAACCTTTCCTGACCTTGGCTACTGCAACTTGTCCCTCCCAGGAGGCTGGTTCAATGGGGAAACCAGAAAGCTAGGAGTCCTTATTTCCTTATTGAAAAGTCCAGCCCATGGGCGTGGCTTCAGCTCTGCTACTCTTTTCATACCCTCTCTTGTGTTCCAACCACGGTGCTCAAAAGAGGACGTTCAGGCTTAACCAAGGTATACACTTTTTAAAAATTATTTTTATTTATACATGTTTATGGGGTGCAGAGTTGACTATCAGTATTTGTGTTCAGTATATGATGATCAAATCAATATTATTAGCACATTTATCATTACAGATCATAATTACTTTTTGTGCTCCTTACCCAATTACTCCCTGTCCCCCTCCCCCTTTCCCTTTCCCACTCCAGTAACTATAGGTGTGCTCTTTCCTTCTGAAAATTCAACGTTTTATTATGGTCTTTCTTTCTTTTCTTTCTTTGTTTCTTAGCTCCCACTTACTAGTGAGGACATGTTTTATTTCTTTTTCTGTGCCTGGCTTATTTCACTTAACATAATTTTCTCCAAGCTCATCCATGTTGCTGCGAATGGCAGGATTTCATTCTTTTTTATGGCTGAGTAGTATGCCAATTGTGTATATATACACATTTTCCTTATCCAGTCTCCCATCCGTGGACATTTATGTTGGTTCCATAGCTTGGCTATTGTAAATAGAGCTGTGATGAACATGGGAGTGCAGGTATCCCTTCGGCACGATGATTTCCATTCCTTTGGGTATATACCCAACAGTGGGATTGCTGGATCATATGGTAGTTCTATGTGTAGTTGTTTGAGAAACCTCCACACTGTTTTCCATAGTGGCTGTACCAATTTACAGCACCACAAACAGTGTAGGAGTGTTCCCTTTTCTCCACATCCTCGTCAGCGTTTGTTATTCTCTGTCTGTTTGATAATAGCCAGTCTAGCTGGGTTGAAATGATATCTCAATGTCGTTTTGAGTTGCATTTCCCTGATGATTAGTGATGTTGAGCATTTTTTCATGTACCTGTTGGCCATTTGTATGTCTTCCTTTGAAAAATGTTTATTTAGCTCCTTTGCCCGTTTTTTAATTGGATTATTTGGTTTCTTACTGTTAAGTTGTTTGAGTTCCTTGTATATTCTGGATATTAATCCCTTGTTGGATGTATGGCAAATATTTTCTCCCATTCAGTAGGTTGTCTTTTCACTCTGTTGATTGTTTCCTTTGCTGTGCATAAGTCTTTTCATTTTACCTAATCCCGTTTGTTTATTTTTTCTTTTGATGCTTGTGCTTTTGGTGTCTTATTCATTGTCTTTTCCCAGTCCTATGTCCTGAAGTGTTTCCCCTATGTTTTCTTCTAGGAGTTTTATAGTTTCAGGTCTTATACTTAAGTCTTTAATCCACTTTGAGCTGATTTTGGTATATGGTGAGAGGTACAGGTCTAGCTAAATTCTTCTACATATAGATATCCAGTTTTCCTAGTACCATTTACTGAAGAGGCTGTCTTTTCTTCAATGTATGTTCCTGGTGCCTTTGTCAAGCAAATTAGGTATAGGAGGAAAATATCTCAACACAGTAAAATCCATATATGATAAACCCACCACCAACATCATCCTGAATGGGGAAAACTGAAAGCTTTTCCTTTAAGAACAGGAACAAGAAAGGATGCCCACTCTCACCACTTCTATTCAACATAGTGTTGGAAGTATTAGCCAGAGCAATCAGGCAAGCAAAAGAAATAAAAGGCATCCAAATTGGAAAAGATGAAGTCAAATTGTCACTGTTCACAGATGACATGGTCCTATATGTAGAAAAATCCATAACCTCTACCAAAAAACTCCCCAAACTGATAAACAAATTCAGTAAGGTTGAAGGATACAAAATCAATACACAAAAACCAGTAGCATTCTTATTCACCAACAATGAATGAACAGAAAAATCAAAAAATCAAGCCCATTTACAATAGCAACCTAAAGAATAAAATACCTAGGAAAAAATTTAACCAAAGAGGGGGAAGATCTCTACAATGAGAACTATAAAATCATTGCCAAAAGAAATTAAAGAGGATGCCAAAAGATGGAAAGACATTCCTTGTTCATGGACTGGAAGAATTAATGTGGTGAAAATGTCCATACTATCCTGAGTGATCTACAGATTCAATGCAACCCCTGTCAAAATACCAATGGTATTCTTCACAGAAATAGAAAAACAATCCTTAAGTTCATATGAAACCACAAAAGACCCTGAATAGTCAAAGCAATACTGAGCAATAAATAATTAAATAAATAAAACCAGAGGCATTACACTACCTGACTTCAAATTATACTACAAAGCTATAGTAACCAAAACAGCATGCTACTGGTATAAAAACAGACTCTCAGACCAACAGAACAGAATAGAGAACCCAGAAATCAACTCAGGTACTTAGTACCAACTGATCTTTGATAAAATCTGTTTTAGAGAATTCCATTACATTTTTGGAGTTGGTTCTAGATATGATAGGATATCAAAAATACACCATATTTTTACTCCCTGCTTCAGAGCCTTGTTCTCAGAACTGTTGGATTGGCAGAAGATTCTTGGAAATGGTGCTAGACTAAAGGTAAAAAATTAAGGTGCAGTGAAAGTCTTGGGGTGGGAATGGGGGGATATTACAGCTATGGTGCAGGGAGAGAATGGAGAAGACCAGCAGGCGGACAGGAGTGTTCCCTTCCTAGGGAGAGGGTGGAAAGACTGAGTCAGATTTCAGGTGGGAATAACCAGACAGTAGCTGAAGAGGAGGAACCTTTAAGTGGAACTGTGTGGTAATGTCCTTAGAAAGCCTGTCTTGCGGAGAGAGCGTGAACACCTGGGCGTGAACCCCCTTGTTCTCTCTCGGGCTGTTTCCTTTCCACCTCTGGTGAAAGGTAGTGCCATTCAGTGTGGATGTCCCCTGCCAGTTGGGGCAGCAAGTTAGCTCTTACTGTCATTTGGAAATTGTTTCTAACCTACAGTGACATTTCAGTGGCTTTCATCTCTTCATCAGAAGAACACTCATACTATCAAATACTGGGAATGACACCAATGGATGTAACATAAGCCCAGTCCTGATGATTATGAAAATTATCAAGCTGGGATATTTGACCCACTGTTTACCCTTTTCATAAGCTAATTAGACATAACCATGATATACAGTGAGCGTGTTCTCAAATCATATGCTTTAGGATTCAAATTCAGTTTTGTTTCTTGTTTTTATTTTGGTTGAGGATAATTTTATACCTTAAATCTATGTTTATATAAAAAGATATATTAAGCAAGCTGTGAGTATTCGGCATAGGATATGTTTAAATACAGTATCAAGTTCTCTTGGTACTTAATTTAAATATGATTTACTCAACAGAGATCAAGTTAGCACACAGTCTTTTCGGCCACATCTCTGTGAACAGCAAGGGAGACTTAATTTGTGTGAACATCAGATAGTGTCAACCCGTCTACTTGGTGGCACGGAGAAGAGCTAATGGGTATTTTTCCAGTTCAGCTGTAAAACACTGACCTGCAGAAGCCCCATAGGAGGGGTATGGATCCTTCGGCATGGTGCATTTCAATTGTGTCTCGGGTTTTGGCTTTGTTACAACCATGTGTAACATATCTTCAAAAATAGATCATAAACATTTGGTTTTGGAAGAGTCTATTTAAATAATGCCGTGAAGCCATCAGGAAGAGTAGAGTTTATTTACTTCATGGTGACTGTGTAATGTTATTTACTAATGATGTTTTATAATCGTTGACACTTAACACATAGGATATACAACAAATTTGCTAGACACTCCTGGTAGACATCTGCCTAGATAGGTGCACAAAGCACTCTTTAAATATTGTTTTTATAAATTGAGTATGAAAATTTTTCACTTGTTAAGTTTATGACTGAAATATCCAGTTAACTGAACCAGTAATTCAATTTCCATTTGGCTCAGGAAGTGGTAATGCCTTTTGCATTACCACATGCCTGTTTTGGAAGTGGCTGACTATTTTCATTGGGTTTACACAGACCTAAACCATACCCTTTGCACTGCCTTCCTGTTTGCTGTCAGATAAGTGTGTGTGTGTGTGTGTGTGTGTGTGTGTGCGCGCGCGCATGTGCGTGTGTGTTGGGAGTGTGTGAGAGAGAAAGACAGAGAGGAGAAAGAGACTGGGATAGACTCTTTCCCTGAGTGAGATGCGCGCGCGCATGTGCGTGTGTGTTGGGAATGTGTGAGAGAGAAAGACAGAGAGGAGAAAGAGACTGGGATAGACTCTTTCCCTGAGTGAGAGAATTTTTGAATTGTTTTCAGGAGATTTGTATGTCATTTTCCCATTGTTTGTTTTTATTTTTTAAAATCTTTTTTTTTAGTCCTATGAATGGCTGTGTCATTTTTGTTGTTGCTGGCAGTTCTGACAAGGTTTTGAAGCCAGAAAAATTTCTTAAGGAAAATACTCTCGTGTTATGTAAGAACATTCTCATTTTGTTTTCTTAGCAAAAGGTCTCAACTCGATTAGTTATGAAGCTCTATAAGCATTTATTTTTTGTTAAAACTACACAACAAAGACATTCTACTCTAAAATGATGATCAGCAAATATTTATTGAGTGTCTGCTCTGGGCAATGTATTAAGTGTTCTGAGGCATAAGGATGAAAACATGAATAAGAGAAACATCCACATGGTATTTCTTTTGCATTGTTTCCAAAATAATTTACAGTGTTAATTTCATGGAACAATTGGCTATTTTTGTAAGTGAGTCTTACAGTGTGTGTGTGTGTGTGTGTGTGTGTGTGTGTGTGTGTGTGTGTGTGTAGGGCAATACAAATACTCACCAATTTAGGATGAATTAGGCTCCAAAAATTTATTTGAAAATTAGTTGTTTGAAAATAAGAAAGCATTTCCCTATATTAAAAAAATTTAAGGGCACCTAACCTGCTTTTATAACATTCCTGTAAAAGGGTACGCAGAACACCAGTTGCTGTTCAAGTTTGCACAAGAAAAGGCACTTGTGTATGTGGGTCACTGCTCAGCTGTCCTGCTTTAGGAAGTAAAGGTTAATTATAATAAGTGGGCTAGAATTGGGAATATCAGACCTGGATGTGGCATTTTTCAGCTCTTTGGTAGACATGGATCAAAGGTTAGCAAATCACAAACTCATTGTTTTTATACCTCTGAAAAATTATACATGGATTATATTGTAAAAGACTTACATAAATTCATTCAATTTAGTTACAATTGTGATGAGACTTAGAATTTCTAATACATAGTTCAATACCAACTTTTGAGATCCAAAGTGAAAATGTGGCTAACAAGTAATTTTTCAAATAATAATTTATAAAAGATAATTCAAACACTCTTTACTGACCTGCAGGGAGAGCCCTGCCATTGATGAATAATTCTAAGATTAACTAGGAGTCAAAATAGCAATTGTCTCTTAAGGAGCCTTCCTCATATAGTTGTAAGTACTTAAACCCCTTTCTGCATGTGCCGACTTTAATGACACCTCTCTGGATGCTCAGGATGGCACAGTGTATGGTTGTGGCATTGCAATTTTCCCAGCAGCTGTCACCTGTACCATCTCTGGAATTGATGAGATTGCAGTTGAGCATATTCATTATGCCTGTGTTGCTTCTGCCAAGACAACCACATATATCCCTAGTTTGTCAAATGGGTGTGGGGTTGTGGGCAACTGTATGTGATAGAAAAGTATTTTCCTTTGTTGCCTCAATGCCATTTAGTGGCTGTAATAACCGTTTAATATAATTAGTGATTATTAGGTATTTTGTACAGTAAATGCATTGCTGGAACCATAGCAAATAGTTTTAACAACTCCACAAATGAATTAGGGTGAGTGAATTTAGGATTAATGGGGGTTTATCACAGGGTGGGCCCAGAAGACCTTTTGGTCTGGCTCATATTTATGAAGAGTTTTAAAATTTACATTTTGACATTATCCTCAAATGAGGCTACATGTAGTCACAGGGCTACATTGCCAAGTCTGAACATTTAAAATATTTTGTGATTTTTGTAGCCCTGTTTTGGCATTTATTCATATCTTAATATATTGAGAACCTCAAAACATGGACACGGACCAGCAGTCTCACAATTGCTGGGAGGTCCCAATAAGCTTCCGCAGTCACATTTTTTCCACATGCATAACCTTCTACTTTATGCTGTGGGAACGAAAGGAGTTAATGGCTTTGTTTTTCCAGCCTAGCCACATGAAATGCATGATTCTTGACACTGTTTCATTCGTTCACTCATTGAATGAAGATCGGTTGAGTGGACAGACGACAGACCTGAGAAGGAGTTCGGGCTCTGTGAGTCCCTGGGCATGCCCCTCTGAGTATCAATCTACAAATTTGTTAAGTGAGAGCAACAATAGTACTTGCCTCAAAGGACTCTGTAGGGACCAAATGAGATATGTGTTAAGGAGGCAGCACCACCTGGAAGAGCTGAGGTCTCAGTAAAAGTTAGCTGCTGTTATTAGTAGTATTACTTTATAATGTAGCATGTTGAATGAGTGGAAAAAACACACACTCTTTCCTCTGCTCTCAAAGCACAATCAATACATGAGATCAACTTCTGTGACCAAATGTGTGGGGACTTTTCCCCACTGGCAAGCAAGCAGCATTTCTCCAGCAGACACCAGCTGAGTGTCCTCCAATTCAGTTCTGACAGTATCTATCTGGAGATAGTGTCAGATCTCAAAGGGTGAGGGCTCAGTCCCCAGTACTGCCCCCAACCCTGCCCCACTACAGACACCAGTTGCAAGCCCAGGCCTCTGGAACTCCTGACCAACCAGCTATGAATTAGGGTTCTCACAACCCCTGCCTTAGTTTTGATTAGTTTGCTAGAGTGGCTCACAGGACTCAGGGAAACACATACTTAGGTTTACTGGTTCATCATAAAGTACCCAAATGAAGAGATGCATAGGGCAAGGTAGGGGGAAGGGTGTGCGGAGCTTCTATGCCCTCCCCAGGCATGTTACCCTCTAGGAAACTCCACACGTACAGCTGTCTGGAAGCTCCCTGAGCCCTGTACTGTTGGGTTTGTATGGAATTATGTAGGCATGATTGAAGCATGGACATCATGTAGAAATGTGATTGGACAAAAAGGGTATGATCTGACACTAACAGACTGGGTGGGGAAACCCATCAAGGCCTGTTTATTCAGATTCTTCTTGGCTTCTTTGTGCAGCAACCCTTTCTCCCAGATATGGGGCAGGACCCCTTCTGAAATGGGGGTCTTATGACCTACAATCAGATAAGGTAGGTCAGAGAATTTGTTTATGGCCAGCTCCAAGACAGGAAGGCAAGGGAAGGTTAGAACTAGTCAGGAACCGGGGATGAAAACCAAAATATATGTATCATAATATTACACATCTTAGGCATTATGCTAGGTGCTCAGATCAAAAGGTGGCTAAAACATGTCCTTATCTTCTAGAGGCTTGTGGTCTAGGGAGACAAGGAAACAATTGCAAATTCAGCTCAATAGCTGGCATTTGTGCCAGCAGTGGGGACCACAAAAAGAGGAGGTGCTCAACGCTGCCTTGGGCGCAGAGGGGTTCACAGGTGTCAGGGGAAACCCATGTTCTTGTCTCACCCAACCCTTAATTAACTGGGAAACTTTGGGCATATCATTTGGCCACTCTGAGTCTCAGTTCCCTAATCTACAAAATGAGGGGGCAGACTAAAGCATCTCGAAGACTTGCTGAACTGACCGTGCCGTTGAACGGAAGTGGGCTCAGGTGCTTTCCACAACGTAAGTCAAGATTCTGACTTTGTTAATTTTTCATCATTATACCTCGAAAAAATCCTACCATGCTTGACTTCACTTCCTCAATGTCTCATAGTTAGCTACTTTTCCACTTTAACGAACTTTGAAAACATAATGTCTAATGCCACATGTGGGTAAATTGGTCTTGCAGGGTCCCTTGTTCTCCTGCTAGGTCCTACTCAGTGACATTTTGGCGGTAGAGGGGCTAGATGAGGCTCCCCACAGGGCTGCCATTAACATGAGTATCTGCAGTTTCTTCTACTGGAAACTTCTCAGCTGTTTCTTATGAAGCAGGAGTGATGATGGACTGAGTGTGCTGGTGTGCTTCTGTCATCCTTCAGAGCCGAGGAATGTTAGCAACTGGCTGAGTGTCCGTATCCTCAGCCACGGGTTAGGAAGAGTTTTGGTTTTAGTATGTTCCAGAGATCCCTTGGCAGATACTGAAGCAAAAATTACAATAAAATGTAGTCACTGATCTATTTTCGTCCATGCCAAATGTTGAACTCTATTGCCTATTGAATTATGCGTCCCTTGTAAGTGCCTTCATCTGACTATGGGTAGGTGGTTGACTTGTGTGCACCACTGGGACAGGAGAGACTGGAGACCGAGAACTTCAGGCTTCTTGCGATGGGTTGTGTGTCCCCCTCAAGATGTCAGGACCAAATATATATCAGAAATGGTTAGGTATTAGCTCTTCAAACTAAATAAAAAGTACAAAATGGCTCTTATAAAACATTTACATTGCCCTATAGAGAAAAATTCCTTCTTCATAGCCTGGTAAACCTTAATGCTAAAATAATGCAGTATTGAAAACTTATACATCATCCTTAGAAAATAATTTGGAGGGCTATGTATAATAATCAGCCAAAAAATTCAGTCAGTCTTGGTCTAGTGCCCAGGAGCTGCATAAACATAATAATACTTGCCTCTGCCCCCGCCTTTCCCTCCAAGTGGGCTAAAATAGAGCTGTTGTAAAAAAAAAAAGTGGAGAAACACGCAGATCTTTGTGTGGTGCAGCTTAATGGGTGTAAACATGGAGAGCAGAGCCTCTCTCATCCACAGAAAGTTCTGGGAAACAAACCTTCTAACCAATAGTTCTACCATCTTTATAATAATACTTGCCTCTGCCCCCGCCTTTCCCTCCAAGTGGGCTAAAATAGAGCTGTTGTAAAAAAAAAAGTGGAGAAACACGCAGATCTTTGTGTGGTGCAGCTTAATGGGTGTAAACATGGAGAGCAGAGTCTCTCTCATCCACAGAAAGTTCTGGGAAACAAACCTTCTAACCAATAGTTCTACCATCTTTAGAATACTGTAATACTTTAATAGAATATGTGGTACATGGAATAACCCTGAAGATAATGTCTCGTATTGTCGAAGAGACTGGCTGTCTTTTTCTCTCCCCTCCCTTCCTTTTTCCCTCCTTCCTTTTCAATCTGTTCCTTCTTCCTCCCTTTTGGGCCCCCCCACCCCCACCTTTCTTTCTTTCCTTTTTTTCCCTTTTTCAATAAGAGTTAAATGGAAGTTCCGTGAAGTAACTTTTTGAAAATATAGTACATGGTTAGTAAAATCCTTCATTCTGGTTCATTTCTATGGTAAGAGAAATAGACAGCTACTGGAGCCATCACGTCACATACCTGCTATTATATGACTTAAAGTATGTTATGTTAAAAAATGCAGCTGTTCAATGTAAAGGTCTAAATTGTAAAGTAAATCTATCCTAAAATTTTTATCACATTTACTGTTACAAATATGGGAATTTAAAATAACCCATGAAAGTGACTAAATTACTCTTTTAGGCACAAAGCAAGCCCTTTGTAGTGAACATTCATTTTGAAGTTTTAGCATCTTGTACTGTTAAAGGTAGAAATAATGCTTACTTTGAGAATAACTTCTGTGTTGGATATGTATTTGTAATACTTGACTGAAACTTTCCAACCAATGCTGAGGTATTTCTTATAATTATACTTTATTTAGTCTGTGCATTATTTATCTGAATTGAAGATTATTAACTCTTTTACTAATAGACTTTTAAATAAAACTGCCTACAGTGGCAAAACTATAGTTTCCTGCTTTGCAAGTTGATTGCCTTTGAATTTGATTGTTCATTCATTCATTCATTCATTTATTCACGGCTTTTTTTTGGAATGACCTTCAGTCAAACCAGAGCATATTATTTAGTTGGAGGAAGATGATTTTTCTCAGAGCTGAATCCACAAAGTCCAAATATTTATTCTTCTGGCTGTTCAATCCCATCCAAAGATAGATCTTGAGAGTTTTTGATGAGTGTGCAGATTATACAGTCCTTAGTCTTCTCTAATTATCATTAGTTGCAGGCAAACTTAGACTCTAGATAGAAAACTGGACTCTTTGATGAAGACTTGAATGCTGAAGCTTGATATTGCTGAATGAATGTGCATCTTTAGACTTTGGCAAGGTGGTGGGTGGAGCCCAGTTTAGTGGGCTGAGTAGATATGGTAGGTTGTAGGACACACACCTCTACAAGGAGGTGGATCCCAGCGGGTTCTACAGGTCCAGCCAGCAGTTTCTTCGGTAAGCAGCCTTGAATTTGTTCCAGCCTTGAACAAACTGCCTTTTGTCTCCAGTTTCATACCACAACACAGTGATTTCCAAAGCATTTTTTTTTTCGATCAGGGAAGTTTACCTTCAAATGAAATGTATATAGAAAGCTTATATACGAAATAGCCCAAAGCATTGCTCCTTTGGCTGAAACAAGGTGGAGAGGACACTACAGAAGAATTTTGGGACTGAAATTTTCTTGAAGCAAGTCTACCAAGACAGCCTCCATAGTCATTATCTGTTTACAGAGCAAGTTAATTACAAAATTAGATCCAGGAAACTAAACAGGATGACCTGCAAAAATTTAGTGATAATTGGGTGAATATCTAGCAAAACTAATGATTTTTATTTGTATTATGGTTAAAGGTCGTAGTTAATTGGCAATGCACTGAATTCACATCAGAAGTTGAATATATATGCTCAGCCCAAAACAAAAACTAACAAACAAAAAAACTTGAATAGAAATCCAACAAGAGCTATGTAAGATTTATATGAAGTAACCTGTAAAATTTTACTAAATGACAAAAAAAGAAACAAATTCTAACGGAATTTTATTTAGAAATGTGTCAAGTTGATTCTGAAATTCATCTGGAAAAGAAAATGTAAAAACGGCCAATGTCACCCTATTAGACATTAAACATACAATTAAGCTTTAGTAATTCAAACAATTTCTCATATTAGATAAATGGAGGAGAACAGAGAGTTCTGAAACTGACGCACGGTAAATGGAGATTTAATACAGATCTTAGATGAAAGTTTAAATCAGGGCAGCAAAAAGGGAATCTTCAATAAATAATATTGACTGCCCACTTAGAGAAAAATAAATAAGATTAGAGTATTTCTCTCACCAAAATATGCAGCAGTTAAAATAAACTCCAGATAGATCATGGAATTAATTGGAAAAAACAAAGCTATTAAAGTAGTAGAATAAAATATAGGCCATTATAAAGAAAACACACCTTTACAAATTATTGCTCAACCTCACTAATGTTCAGGGAAGTGAAAATTAATACAGTAAAAAGCTATTTTTACCCATTGGATTTATGAGAAAACCAATAATGCCCAGTGGTGGTGAAGGCTGGGGAAACAGGCACTCTCATTTAAGATTGGTGAGGGTGTGAATTAATATGGCTTTGGGGTAATGATAATTTCGCTGAGGCTGTTATAGTTTATAGCAGTTCCACTTACAGACATTTGTCTCAAAGAAAGATTTGCACGTGTGCCAAAATTTTATGCATAAGAACGTTTGTTGCTACAGTACTACTACTTGTGATAGTGAAGAATTGGCAGTGGTAGAGGAGTGGTTAAACAAACTGTCATACCACAGGCTATGCAGCAGTGTTAACTATACAGCAATTAAAAAGAATACAATAGATCTGTGTACACCACCATTGAAAGACCTCCAAGACAGATTTTTAAACAAATAAAGCAGGTTGATGAAAAAGATGCATACACTATTAGTGTAAAGACATCATCATATAATTATGTGTTCATAAAAACACATATCTTTTAAATATATTTAAACAGGTCCAGAAAGATACATATCAGATTGTTTATAGTGGTTGACATCCAGGGAGGGGCAATGGTGATGCCGATGGTGGGATGAGACTGGTAGTATAATTATGTGTTCATAAAAACACATATCTTTTAAATATATTTAAACAGGTCCAGAAAGATACATATCAGATTGATTATAGTGGTTGACATCCAGGGAGGGGCAATGGTGATGCCGATGGTGGGATGAGACTGGTAGTCAAGAAAGGCATTGTATTTTTGACATTATTTATATATTAGTTGGCATAATAAATGCAGCATAATTTGTAACAAAAGCAAAAATAGACAAGTTGGATTGCTTTTAACTAAAAAGCTTCTGCAGAGCAAAGGAAATAATCCATAGTGAAAAGGCAACCTACTGAATGAAAGAAAATATTTGCAAACCATATATATCTGATAAGGGATTAATATCCGAAGTATATAAGGAACTCAAACAACTTAATAGCAAAAAACCCCAAATAACCCAATTAAAGAATTGGCAAAGGACCTGAATAGATATTTCTCCAAAGAAGACAAATGGCCAATGGGTATATGAAAAGGTGCCCAACATCACTAATCACCAGGGAAATAAAATAAAAACCACAATGAGATAGCACCTCACCCTTATTAGAATGGCTGTTATAAAAAGATAAAGGATAAGTGTTGGCAAGGGTGTGGAAAAAAAGGGACCCTTGTACACTATTGGTGGGAATGTATACCAGTACGTAATTTTCAGTTATGAAAAACAGTATGGGGGTTCCTCACCAAATTAAAAATAGAACTGCTATATAATCCAGTAATCCCACTTTTGGGTATTTATCGAAAGGAAATGAAGTAAGTATCTCAAAGAGATATATTCACTCTCATATTCACAGTGGTATTATTCACAATAGCCAGGATATGAGAACAACCTAAATGTCTTTTGATGAATAAACGAATAAAGAAAATGTGATATATATACAGTGAAATACTATTCAGCCTTTAAAAAAAAAAGAAAATTCTACGATTTGTGACAACATGGATGAACCTGGAGGGCATTATGCTAAGTGAAGTAAGCCAGACACACAGGATTAATAAAAGGTGTCTTCAAGAAGTTCATGGAAAATGTATATTATGAGAAAACTATACATGGATTGGAATTTTTTTTGCACCAAAATAAACTCATACTAAGTTGTTATAACATGTCTGAAGAGGATCTAGTTTGAGACACTAAGAAGGATAAGACATCCATTTGAAAAGAGCCTTTATCAGAGCCACATGAACTCTGCTAAAATTGAAGCAAGAACAAATATTAAATTTAAGGTGAAGCTTGGGTGGAAGAATGGCAAAATTATTGATGCTTTTAGAAAAGTTTATGGGAACAATGCCCCCAAAGAAATCAAGTTTGCAAATGGATAACTCGTTTTAAGAAGGAGTGACAGATGTCATCAAGGTGGTGAAACAGATGATTCCCAGCATCTCAGCCTCCCACAAGTAACCAATTTGCAACTATTAAAAAGCAAAGACTGTCAACCTGGAACCGCTGGAGCTGGGGGAAGAGGAGGAGATACCTGTGGAGTTTGTGAAGTATGAGAGAAGCAACGGTGAGAAGATGTAGGGAGGGCACCTATTGTTCTGAGCCAGTGCCTGGTACGGAGGCAGGGACTAGCTGTTACACACAGATAGAAGCCAGAGGAAAAGAGCCTCAGTGGCATCCTCTGCATAACCTGCTTGGATTCCGCATGGGACAGGAGGGCACCCCACCAACCCACAGGCCATAAAGACCAGTGGCAAGATTCCCCCAGTCCTGCATAGGAGCAAGCAGCTGCAACCTGACATGAGAAAAGAACTCACTGCCCAGGTGAGTTATCACAAGAGACACATACTTGGACTTCCCACAGGTTGGAGTGCAGGAGAAAGGCTGCCCACCAGGGAAGCATTGGGCACAGCTTGGGGTGCTGGTCTCAGTGGGAATCGATCAGGGCAATAGAACTGCAGGGGACTCAATCTGCAGGAAATGCCCCATCTGAGGCCAGAATTTCCACACAGCCTAGACCTGGAAGTGATTAACAATCCACACAAAAATCCTTCCCCAGAGAATAAGCAGCAAATAGCAGTCTCCTCAAATACCTAGACATCAACCTAAATACACAAAGATTGATAAAGAACAGAGAAATATGTTGCCACCAAATGAAACAAACAAAGCACGAGTAATGGATGCAGAGGAACAACAGATCTATGAAATGTCTGACAGAGAATTCAGAATAACCCTCTTAAGGATGTTCAGAGAGTTACAAGAAAATTCAGGTAGAAGATTAAATAGTATCTGGAAAATTAACTCAGGAGCAGAATGAGAAACTTGACAAAGGAATAGAATCAATTAAAAAAAAACAACAAATACAAATTCTAGAAATAAAGAATACATTATCTGAATTGAAAAACTCAATAGAAAGCTCCAGTAGCAGACTTAATCAGACAGAGGAAAGAATTAATGAGCGTGAAGATAAAACACATGAAATTATCCAATTAGAGGAGCAAAAAGAAAAAAGAATAAGAAAAAATGAAACAAATACAGCAAATATGAGACTTCCTCAAGCAAAATAACCTCCACATAACTAGCATACCCAAAAGAGAAGAAAAAGGAAGAGATGTAGAAAGCATATTCAAGAAAATAACGGCTAAAAATTTCCAATGTGTGGAGAAACATGACAGCATGCAGGTACAGGAAGCTCAGCGGTTGCCAGTCAAATTCAGTCTAATGAGGAACACCCCAAGGCACCTCATAATCAAATTATCAAAAACCAAAGACAGAGAGAGAATACTGAAAGCATTGTATTGGAGCCCCAATACATCTCAGTGGATTTCTCAGCAGCAGCCACACAGGCCAGAAGGGAATGGGATGATATATTCAGAATGCTGAAGTAAAGAGCCTGTCAGACAAGAATCCTGGATCTGGCAAAACTAATCTTCAAATATGAAGGAGAAGTAAAGTCTTTCTCAACAAAAAACAAAAAACAAAAAAAAAAAACCAAAGACAGAGAGAGAATACTGAAAGCATTGTATTGGAGCCCCAATACATCTCAGTGGATTTCTCAGCAGCAGCCACACAGGCCAGAAGGGAATGGGATGATATATTCAGAATGCTGAAGTAAAGAGCCTGTCAGACAAGAATCCTGGATCTGGCAAAACTAATCTTCAAATATGAAGGAGAAGTAAAGTCTTTCTCATGAAAGCTGGGCAGACTCATCATTTGACCCGCCTTACAAGACATGCTAAAGGGAGTTCTTCAATCTGAAAGAAGACAATGCTAAAGAGCAGCAAGAAAACATTTGAAGGTACATCACTCATGAGTAAAGTAATTCACAGACAACCTCAGAATACTCCAATGTCATAAGAATGAGGAAAAAAATCCCTTACACCCTTAGTATGAAGACTAAAGGATAAATCTAACAAGATTCTAATATATACAACATTCCTATAAAAGAAAGACAATATTAAAAGGTGTATCTTGAAACAACAAATTGTCAAAAAAAAGTTGAGAAGAGTGATGCCAAAGTGTTGAATTGGCTTTTCTTTTTTCTCAGGTTTCAAGGTTAAGTTATTAGTCTCAAATAATTTATTATAACTATAATATGTTTTTTTGTAAGCCTCATGCTAACCATAACAAAAAACTTAGAAGAGACATACTAAAAATAAATAGCAAGAAAGCAAAATATAAAGCTAGAAAAAAACCACTCAACCACAAAGGAAGACAGTAAGACCAGAAAAAGGGAAAAAAGATCCACAATTCAATGAGAAAAACAAACAAACAGAAAACAGCAAAATGGCAGCAATGAGTCCATATATATCAATAATAACCCTAAATGTAAACAAATTAAATACCTCAATTAAAAGACACAGAATAGCTTAATGGATTATAAAACAAGAACCAACAACATGGTACCTACAAGAAACTCACTTAATCTGTAAAGACACACACTGGCTGAAAGTGAAAGGATGAAGAAAGATATTTCATGCAAATGAAAACCAAAAAAGAGCAGGAGTAGCTAAACTTATTTCTAATAAATAGAGTTCAAGCCAAAGAAAGTAAAAAAAAAAAAAAAAGATAAGGAAGGTCATTATATATTGATAAAGGGATCAATTCAACAAGAGGATATAACAATTCTAAATATATATGCACCCAAGTCTAGAGCACTCAACCGTATAAATCAATAACTGTTGGACCTAATAAAAGAGATTGACTCCAATATAATAATAGTTGGGGACTTTAATACACCAACTTCAGCAAAGGACAAATCATCCAGACAGAAAATTAGCCAGAAAATATCAGAATTAATCTCTACTATAAGCCAACTTCACCTAATGGACATTTGTAGAACATTTCATCTAACAGCTATAGAATACACATTCTTCTCAACAGCACATGGAATATTCTTTAGAATAGATCATATGATAAGACACAAAACATGTCTCAACAAATTTTAAAAAATCAAAATCGTATCAACTACCTTGTCTGACCACAATGGAATAAAACTAGAAATCAATAACAAAAGGGACACTAGGAATCATACAAATGCATAGAAATTAAGCAATATGCCCCTAAACAACAAATGTGTCAAAGAAGAAATCAAGAAGGAAATTTAAAAATTCCTGGAGACAAAGGAAAATGAAAACATAACCTACCAGAACCTATGGGATACAGAGAAAGCAGTTCTAAGAGGGAAGTTTATAGCAATAAATGCCTACATCAAAAAGGAAGAAAGACTCTGAGTAAAAAATCCAACATTATACCCAAGGATCTAGAAAAACAAGAATAAACTAGTAGAAGTAGAGAAATAACAATGATCAGAGCAGAAATAAATGAATTAGAGATTGAAAAAACAATACAAAATGTCAGTGAAACAAAGGGTTGGTTTTTCAAAAAGATAAACAAAATTGATAAACTTTTAGCTAGACTAATGAAGAAAAAAGAGAAGACTCGGAGAAATAAAATCAGAAATGAAAAAGGGGACATTACAACTGCTAATGGAGAAATACAAAGGATCATAAGAAACCACTACAAACAACTATATGTGAACAAACTGGAAAACCTAGAAGAAATGGATAAATTCCTGGACACATAAAACTTACCAAGGTTGAATCATTAAGAACTAGAAAACATAAACAGACCAATAACCAGTAATGATATTGAAGCAGTAATAAAACATCTTCCAACAAAGAAAATCCCAGGACCACAAGGCTTCACTGCCAAATTCTGCCAAACAGTTAAAGAAGAATTAATACCAATTCTTCTCACACTCTTCCAAAAAACTGGAGAGGAGGGAATAGTTCCAAACTCATTCTATGAGGCCAGCATTACCCTCACATCAAAACTGGAAAAATACACAACAAAAAAAGAAAACTACAGACTACTATCCCTAATGAACACAGATGTGAATATCCTCAACAAAATACTAGCAAATGGAATCCAGTAATACATCAAAAATCATACATTGTGGTGGAGTGGGATTCATCTCAGTAATGCAAGGATGGTTCAACATACACAAATCCATAAACATGATACATCACATCAACAGAACAAAGGAAAACCACCATATGATCATTTCAACAGATGCAGAAAAAGCATTTAATAAAATCCAACACCACTTCATGATAAAAACACTCAACAAATTAGAAGTAGAAGGAATATTCCTCAACACAATAAAAGCTATATATGACAAACCCACAGCTAATATCATACTGAATAGACAAAAATTGGAGGCTTTTCCTCTAAGATCTGGAACAAGACAAGGCTGACCACTTTCCCCACTCTTATTCAACATAGTGCTACAAGTTCTAGCCTGTGCAATAAGGCAAGAGAAGGCAATAAAGGGCATCCAAACAGGAAAGGAGGAAGTCAATCTATCTCTATTTGCAGATGACATGATCATATACATAGAAAACCCTAAAGACCACCAAAAACTTACTAGAACTAATAAATGAATTCAGTATAGTGGCAGAATACAAAATCAACACACAAAAATTAATAGCCTTTATATATGTCAACAACAAATATAGCCCAAGAAGAAATCAAGAAAGTAATCCTGTTTACAATAGTGACCCCCCAAATGAAATACCTTGTAGTAAATTTAATGAAGGGGGTGAAAGATCCCTACAGTGAGAACTCTAAAACATTGGTAAAAAAAACTGAAGAAGACACAATAAATGGAAAGATAGCTTATATTCATGGGCTGGAAAAATTAACATCATCAAAAAAATGTCCATATTACCCAAAGCAATCTATACATTCAGTGGAATCCCTATCAAAATACCTATGACATTCTTCACAGAAATAGGAAAAGTTATCTTAAAATTTTATGGAACTACAAAAGACCCTGTATAGTGAAGGCAATCTTGAGCAAAAAGAACAAAGCGGGAGGCATCACTTCCTGACTTCAAAGTATACTATAAACCATAGTAACCATGACAATATGGTACTGGCATAAAAACAAATTGACTAATGGAATAGAATAAAAAATCCCAAAATAAACCCACGCACTTAACTGACAACTGATTTTTGAGAAAGGTGCCAAAAATATACAATGGGGAAATGACAGATTCTTCAACAAATGGTGCTGGGAAAACTGGATTTCCACATGCAGAAGATTAAAATCAGGGGGCCGGCCTGGTGGCGCACTGCTACAGTGCGCTGCTTGGGAGTGTGGCGGCGCTCCCGCCGAGGGTTCGGATCCCACATACAGACCGGTTCCCGCTCACTGGCTGAGCGAGGTGTGGGCGCAGCACCGAGGGTTGCGATCCCGTTGCCGGTCCTGGTCCGGTACGGGCGCGACACTGAGGGTTGTGATCCGTTGTTGGACACGAAAAAAGACAAAAAGAAAAAAAAAAAAAGAAGATTAAAATCAGACCCTTTCTCTTATCATAAGCAAAAGTCAACTCAAAATGGATCACAGACCTAAATTTAAGACCCAAAGCTATGAAACTACTAGAAGAAAACATAGGGGAAATGCTGCATGAATTGGGAGTGTGCAGTGATTTTCTGAATGAGACCACAAAGGCATAGGCAACCAAAGCAAAAATACATAAACGGGACTACATCAAACTAAAAAGCTTCTGCAGAGCAAGGGACACTGTCAACAAAAAGAAGAGACAATCTACAGAATGAGAGAAAGTGTTTGCAAACTACACATCAGACAAGGGGCTAATGTCCAGAATATATAAGGAACTTAAATGACTCAACACCAAAAGAACAAATAACTCAATTAAAAAATGGGCAAAGGAACTGAACAGATATTTCTCAAAAGAAGACATACAAATGGCCAACAGGCACATGAAAAAAAATGCTCAACATCACTAATCATCAGGAAAGTGCAAATTAAAACCACAATGAAATATAATCTCACTCCAATTAGGATGGCTATTATCAACAAGACAAAAAATAACAAATGCTGGCGAGGATACAGAGAAAAGGGAAATCTCTGCATTGCTGGTGGGAGTGTAAATTAGTACAGCCACTGTGAAAAACAGTATGGCAGTTCCTCAGAGAACTAAAAGCAGATCTACTGTACCACCAAGCTATAACCAAAGGAAATGAAATCAATATGTCAAAGAGACACCTGCACTCCCATGTTCATCACAGCACTATTCACAAAAGCCAAGAGATGGAATGAACCTAAATGTTCATTAACAAAGGAATGGGGGCCGGCCCGGTGGCGCACTGGAGAGTGCGCCGCTTGGGAGCGTGGCGGCGCTACCGCCGAGGGTTCGGATCCCATGTGGAGGCCGGTTCCTGCTCACTGGCTGAGCGCGGTGCAGGCGCAGCACCGAGGGTTGCG